>NW_011499994.1:417345-513212 GCF_000495115.2 Populus euphratica | reverse complement strand
ATTCCTTTTGCCAATCCCCTCTAATCAGAACCAATATCCTGTGTGTGGTTAGGATAAACTGAGATTCCTTTTGCCAATCCCCTTTAATCAGAACCAATATCCTGTGTGTGGTTAGGATAAACTGAGATTCCTTTCACCAATCCCCTTTAACTAGAACCAATATCCTCTGTATGGTTAGGATAAACTGAGATTCCTTTAGCCAATCCCCTTTACCCAGAACCAAGATCCTCTTGTGGTTAGGATAAACTAAGATTCCTTTTACGAATCTCCTTTAACCAGAACCAATATCTTGTGTGTGGTTAGGATAAACTGAGATTCCTTTCGCCAATCCCCTTTAATCAGAACCAAAATTTTCTTGTGGTTAGGATAAACTGAGATTCCTTTCACCAATCCCCTTTAACTAGAACCAATATCCTCTGTATGGTTAGGATAAACTGAGATTCCTTTAGCCAATCCCCTTTACCCAGAACCAAGATCCTCTTGTGGTTAGGATAAACTAAGATTCCTTTTACGAATCTCCTTTAACCAGAACCAATATCTTGTGTGTGGTTAGGATAAACTGAGATTCCTTTCGCCAATCCCCTTTAACCAGAACCAATATCCTATGTGTGGTTTTTAACACCATAGTTTAAGAAAGGCCAATCTTGTAACTTGCTCCCTTCCTTTTCCTTTCTCTGGTCAAAACTAAACTCTTTGTTACTTTTCCCTCAATGATTCCTTCTTTATCCACAAACTCGCTGGATTTTAACTTATCAAACAAGTCACCAACAGAATGCAATATTTAAAAGTGGAATGATAATGCATGCATTCTTACCTATCTTGAAACATAGATCCTTAATTGAATCCATAAACATCTTATTTTGGATTTTTCTTCCTAAAATTGAATTTTTTTTGTCAACAGGGTTCTCATTAGTTAGCAAAATACTGCCAAATTTTAATCTTTGTAATTGTAAACCTCCTCAACTAATTTTTGACCATTTTCTGAGCATTCTGACATCCCTTTTTTTTTACTGTTATTATTTTTAAATTATTTTTTATTTTTTTTTATTTTTCTATATATATATATATGTTTTACGTGGGGACCCAAAAATGGGTTACAATAGTTCCTATGAGGAACTGGTCTTTGAGGATTCCTATGGTTGTCACTAGAATGCTCGCTCCTACTAGACTGTCTTATTTACAAAGTTTCTATGGACTTCATCCTCCCAGAAAGGTTGTTCATTTGATTAGACATGTTACTCATTTTTGTTCACATAAGTTGTAATTATTCTTGAATATCTCTAAGAACATTACTAGAGTTCGGGGCCTTGGTAGCTATGACTTCTAGATTGTGTACTAAACAACCACTATGTAAATACAACAAAAAAAACTAATCTTGAGATTGAGATCACAAAAATAACACTTGCAAGTAAAAACACAAAATAAAATTATAGCTAATAAAATAAAGAAAAATATTTTTTTATTATTATCTTGGAGACTAAGTAATGACAGATTAAACCAGGAAAATACACAAGCAAGTAATGTAAGTCCTCTAAATGCACACACATTGCACATAAGTAATCCAAACACAATGTTTCAATTTTCCCACTAATTTAACCAAGCTCTATAATTAATTAAGAGGATCAGATCTTCAATGCTAAACAAGCTCAAAATTAAGGTAATTCTATGTAAAGACGAGCTATGTAATTTGATTATGGGCAAGCATAAAAAAATAATATTAATGCTAAATATTGGTTAACAAGTGTAAAAACATACCAACAATGATGATTTTCAATAAATAAAAAATTCTGACCATATGATGTGCTAGTGAAAGATTACATGGCAGCTGACATGACGGGATATGCTGATGAGACAGATGATGTGGCGGGGGTTAACGTGGCAAGGACTGATGATGTGGCGGGGTGCTGATGTGGCAAGAATTGATGGCGTGGTAGGTGACGTGGCAAAAACTGATGGCATGGTAGATGCGACGGATGCTCTAACGTGGCTAGGTTAATTATGTTTGCAACTTCTATTTTCTTGCTTCCCTAGCTTTTTTGACCTGTTGTCGCTGCTGTCGGTGATGGCGCACGAAGCTAGGCTTCGTGACTCTGCTTGGGCCCGGCGATGCAAGGGAAGAGGCGGTGATGTCTATGGTATCGCTACTGGACAGGGGCCTGTTGATTTGTTATTGCTGCTGAAGGTGAAGACACAGTGGATGGTGGAGTTGTGGCTGGTGCTGTTGCTGGGGTGCGGCTGATGGTTAGCAAATTTGGAACCGAAGACAAAGAGCTGTTGTGGCGGCAGCGCTGTAGGTTGTTGAAGGTAGTAAATCAGCGTGGACTTGTGGCTGTTGGCTGTGATCGTTAGCTATGATCGACATTGATGTAGAATGGTCAATTGTTCTGTTGGATTGATGTGCAGGCGTTGAGGCAAAGTGATTTTTTTTGAATATTTTTTTCTGTTGGTTGTGAAAAAAAAATTTTGAACAGTGATTTTTTTTTATCGGAATAGAAGGGTTTTTTTTATCACTCTGGATCTAGGTTTAGCATAGACGTGTGAATCGTTTAATTGTGAGAACAATTAAAAGGCAGGCTCTAATACCAAATTTGATGTGGAACAATAAATAATAAAATTAAATCAAGAATAGAAAGAAGCTGAAAAAGAGAAGAAAGGGAATTGGAGATATGCAAAGTCTATAAATTTTCATTAATCATAAAAAACTGTCCCTCAAAATGACAAAAGAACATATAAATAGTAAACCCTAAAACATCTTGTTATTGGGCTCGGCCCATCAAATCAAACTGTTTAACACAAATAACAATGAGCAGGCCCAAATAAGCTAAATAAATAAAATAACAATGAAATAGGCCTAAATGGGCTTAGTCTCTCAACTAAAGCGTGACAGGCTAGACCATCTTATGTCGTATCTGTCCATATACTCGTATAGTTTATGGTGGGGGTCTAGTGTCCCCATCATTTTTTTCTATACTCGTATAGTTTATGGTGGGGGTCTACTGTCCCCATCATTTTTTTTTTTAGTTTTTTTAAATATTATTAAACTTGTAATCTTGTTCCTTATGCTTTTATATTATAATTGTATTGTGTTATCTAGTTACTTTTTTTTTCCATCACGCGAACAATTAAATAGATCAATATAGTTTTAATAGGTGATGTTACTATACTTCAAATATTTTCCAAGTTGTTTATGTATTTTTGTAAAGAAAAAATCAAATCATTATGTAATTTGATATTTTTGTTTGTTTTTTTAATGTCATTTGTAGCTCATGCAAGCTAAGAGCTACATTATATTTCAAATATGGTATCTCTTTAAGATTTTATCATTAATATGCTAAACTCTTAATTTATGCTCATCAATGATTTATTTAAGTTTTATTAATATAGACTTTTTGAACCACATAAGATTTATCATATTTAGAGAGGAACCTATTGCCCATCGAATATCATATTGCCAATACTAAAACTCTACTTGGAATGAGTATGGTTGCATTTTTTTGTTAAAAACCTTGTAAAGTCAAATTTGATTCAAGATATTTTTTTTATCTAAAGTTTCAAATTTTTTCAAGGTGTAGATGGATATTGTTTTCATTGAAATCCTTTTTAAATTATAATTTTAAAAAAATAAAATTTGATATTTTAATAAAAAAAATAACTTCAATATCGTATATCAAGAAATACTCTGTATTTCTTAAATTGGCGTTCAAAATATAGGAGGATAAGCTCATAATACTTCAATTCTACCATGTAAATTCTTTTTGGAGCCATTCACCACTTTTTCATATCGTTTGATATCTTATTAAAAGTTTCTACCAGGTTATTAGGTACTAGTAAGAGTATTGTACATAAAATAGACTATGTATACAACTGCCATACATTTAATTTCTTCCTTTATTATTGGATGCAAAGCAGCAACCTGACGTAAAAAACAACACTAGACCCATGAATATTATAGCAAAGAATCTCGAATTCTAAAAAAAATAAAATGGATAGTAAATATGAGTAGCCTTTCGAGTAGGTCCAAAGAGGGAGAGTTTGGATAATACATCGCTCACTTAATCGACTTCTTTTCTCTTCAAAACTTCCATCGAAGAGAAAGAAGAATCTGACAAGTAGGGCGAAACTCCACACCCACATCTCAGCCTCTCTCCGTCGTCGAACAGCTCCCTGCCAAATCAACCACAACACATAATCAAGCTCCACAAACAACACAACAACAACAACAACAACTCCCATTTCCTTTCCTCATGCCAAACCACACAAAACGACCACCACAGCCGCAACAGCTCCTTCACGCCAACCAATTACCCAGCAGCCAGTGCCCCTCAATTACCCGAACAACCCATCACAAATCAGTTTCGGACCACTATGGTTTCGTGGAATACCATGGGAAAGAGAAGGAAGATTCACAATGGGAAAGAGAAAGGAAGGTTAAGTGGCATATATTATGATGTATTCTCATTGTAGTGGGATTTTGCCCGTCTCCAACCACAATGTTTATCATGATGTTTCTGCTCTGGACTTACCTGTAGAACATTGATAAATTATAATGCAGGAAAAAGATAGTGTGTTGGCTGATTAAGGGGTACTCACCATAATAGTTATCAGAGTTAAATAAATGCAATGCTTTTTTTTATATATAATTTTTGGATGGAAGAGTGCATTTATCTTAATAAGATAAATCAGTAGTATATAATAATGATTCAGGATTCAGCTTGGGAATATAAGCTCTTTTGGATTTAATAATTTCTTTGAATTATTAGTTGGGATTATTAGTTAAAATTAAATAGAGAAGAAATCTAAATGGTGTGTTGTTTCCACAGGGGGGACACTCTGAAATTGTTATCTCTATCCCTTTTTTCAATAGTTTATTTCTTTGTGATCTCTTTGCCTTCTTATACCGTTCATGGTGTAATTCTATTTTTGAACCCTGAAAGAACGAGTGAAAGAGAGGGAGAGAACGTGAAGAGAAGTACCTAAAAAGAAGAAAACAATTATCGGAGAGAGGTTTGTGAGTAGTCGAGGGAATTGTTGTCAGAAACTCCCTTTACATTCCTCGGTAAACAAGGCCTGCAATCCTCTGAAATGTATCTATTCACTGAATAGTATTAGAAGGCATGTTCAGCAAGCAGAAAGCTCAACTGTTTTGATGTGTGGTTTAAGATATATACTTGGCAAACTGAACAAGTGGGAAGATGAGAAGAAACAGGAGATATATTACATAAAACTTCCCAAATCTACATTGACAACAATGACAAGGGCCACCTTCCTTGTCAGATCTAAATGCCATTATGGCCACTTCTGTTTAGATTTAACTCCTGCTACATTTGGTACTCAACTCACTGAGTTTGATGCTTGTTTATCATGTCTTTGCAAATACCCAGCCGGATGCGAAGCATAAGGTGACAGTGAAAAGGAACCCAGTCATAATTCCTACTCCAAATTGCAAACCGATTATAGTCATTTCTTCATCAGCCAGCTGAACATCATGAGGAGCCTGCTGAGGCTGAAAAGGAGTAAGCTGTTGTCCACGCAGACCTTTGTTTCCCTCAAAGCTTGAAGGTGGAAATGTCAGGAACTGGCCTCCTGTAGGGATATCTCCTTGCAATTGATTGTATGCAATGCTGAACTTCGACAGAAAACTGAGCTTTTCCAGTGAGAGAGGTATTTCTCCTGATAAATCATTATAGGATAAGTCCAAAACTTCCAAGTTTGTCATGCCTGAGAAACTATCGGGAATGGTTGCTGAGAGATGATTTTCTTTCAGCTTCAGAACGTGGAGTTCTTTCAAATTTCCAAAACCTGGCCATAAGGGTCCTGTGAGCTTATTGTAACTCAAGTCCAAAGTTGGTCGAAAGCCCCAAATACCTTTATACTTGAGTTTTGCACCATCTGCTACGAACGAGAAAAGTGGGAAGCCTAAAGAAAGTCCTTCTGATGATAATTTCATGTTGATCAGGCCCTGTAGCTCTGTCAAGCTCTCAGGTATTTCACCAGTGAAAGAATTGTTCGACAGATCCATGTAAAAGAGATACTTGAACTCGTGGAACCAGAAGGGAATAGTTCCACACAATCTATTCCATGACAAATCCAAAAGTTGCAACAACTTGCTGCCACTCAGCCATGTTGGAATGGAACCCGTAAGTTCACAATAAGGAATAGCAAGTGCCCTGAGGTTCCTGAAGTGAAAATTCACATTTCTGGGCATTTGTTCACCGTGAAAGTTAAAACTAAGGAACAGTGAAGTTAAGTTTCTGCAATGTTGTAGAATTGCTAGGGCTGATGATATGTTAACAAGGCTGTTGTTTGAGAGTGAGAGGGATCTGAGGGCTTGGAGATTCTTGAATGCAAAAGGAACTTCACCACCAAGGTTATTACGAGCAAGATTCAGATTGGTCAGTCTCTGGCAAGAGGATATAACATCAGGCAGCGGACCATGTAAATTATTAGAACCAAGATCGAGAGAGGTGAGACGAACCATTGCAGAACAATTGAGATTGATTGGACCATTAAGGGTGTTGTTGTTCAAATTCAGAATTAAAATATATGGAGAATTTACCAATGACATGGGCAAATGGCCACTGAAGTTGTTTGAGCTGGCAAAGAAATTCTCAAGCTTAAGCCTCTCAAAAACATCTGGAAGAATTCCAGAAAACTTATTGGAGGAGATATCCAATTCCACAAGGTTTGAAAGTTTACCAATCTCATCATTTAGTGGCCCTGAAACTAAATTATGCTGAAGGTGCAATATACGAAGATTTTGCAGTTGCCAGAGGCTTTTGGGGAGATTTCCTGAGAGGTGATTGTCATTAAGAAAGAGTTGCTGAAGAGAAGAACACCTTCCAAAGTTTGCTGGAACTTCACCAGTGAAATAGTTGTTTCCAAGATTGAGCGTGTGAATATATGATGAGCTCTCACAAAGTGCTGCATCGAGAGAACCATTAAAATTGTTCCTTGAAATGTCAACATACCTGATCGAGGATAAATTGCTACCTCCTGGTAATGGACCGACGAGATCATTATCGCTCGAGTCAATGATCTCAAGATTCTGCAGGTGGAGTAATCTGGCTGGAAGGTATCCATGAAGGAAATTCTGAGAGAGGTTCAGTATACTCAGCTGATCCAAACCTGCCAAGGACTCGCTAATTATTCCTTTGAGTCTTTTGCTCCCAAGTTCTAACCTGACTACCCTTTTACTCGAAACAGAGGAATTGTCACAGGTGACTCCTATCCAAGTGCAACAATTTGAGTCTGACGTATTCCAATGAAGCCCATCGTCTATGGAACTGGAGAAACTAGTTAAGGATCTAACATCATTTGAATTGCATATGAAATTCTCAGATCTTGTGAAGGGAGCCTTGAAACTGATTGTCAACAAGATGAAGGTGAAACGAAGGTACGAGTATTGCATTTTTCACCAAGTATCAAAGAAAAGAAAACAGTGAAGTGAAGATATGGTGTCTAAAACGGAATAGTTTAAGCATAAGGGCATGATTGTTTTCCTTTTCCTTTTACTCCTTCCATTGCTTTTGCAGTAGAGTCTTTATCCTTCCATGTCATGTATGTGTTTTCTATGCCTGACTTAGAGCCCAGTTTAGAAGTCATCAAGTGAATTACTTCCAGCTTGACTTTTTACACTTTTGTCTTGAGAAAGAAAAATATTTTTGAACGGTCCATTTCATGGCTGCTTCTGTAGTTTAGACTTTTCAAGGATAGTTTGTGTACGTTGTAAAAACTGCTGTTCAAACTAAAAAGGCATAAAGAATTATGCTTTTCAGCTTGAAACGCGTTTTATCTTCCAATGGATGAAGCTGTCCATTCTGGAACTCTTGCATTTGTACTTTAAAACTGAAACATATAAATATCCAATTTGCATGGTCATTAGTTTAACAGGGTCACTGGAAAAGTACGGGGAAATCTGACAGGTAATGTTTTGATATTTTTTTATTGGAGGCTAAATACACTAATACAATATTTAACGTAGTTTGACAAACAGTCTAAATTCATGGGAGAAGCCATTTTATTATATAGAAAAAAATAAAATTTACAACAATAGAGGAGAAGGAATTATCCATTTTTTTAACTTTCAATCTCGCTTTTTTCTCTCTTTACAGTGCTACAATGGCAGCTACTGCTTGTTGTTCTTAGCAGCACACTCTCTCCTACATTTCTCATCTTTTTAGCTCTACTACCTCTCTTTCATTTTGCTCTCTCACGTATGCCTCTATTTATAGGCATTCAATGCAGCTCTTCTTGCTCTTTTATCAATAATGGTGGTCACCAACTCCAGCTCATCTCCAACAATGTTAGCTGCACCTAACAGCCTTCTTTGACAATGGCAATGACAGTCATCCTCTTCTAGAAGATTGGTTGCAGATGCTGCCACATAAATGGCAATATCCTAACAATCATTCCTTTTGCCATTTATATGGGTAATTGTCCTGTTGCTTCTTCAACATATGCTTGCATTCTGCAGCTCTTCTAAGCTTACCATTCCGAGAGCATATATGACCAAGTTTACAGATACTTGCCAAACCTTTCAATCATCAGAGTCATCCAAGCACTCCTTTGCTCACTTCAAAGAATCACTTCAACTAGATGGTTTGTCACATCTCATCTGAAGAGTGTTAACGTTTATCTTTGGAACAATATTCCCCTTCAAGTATATCAACCATGCTTGACCCGAAATGATTTATCAAGCCTCACACTAAGGCTTACAACACCCCCTCAAATGAATATTCCTAAGTGCAACAATCATTGAGTATTTTAATCTGATCACGAGCTCACCACTCTTTTAAGAGTCTACTTATTTCGAAGTCACGTTTGCTCTCTATTCCACCCTAGAAACCACGCCTTACTTCTCCATGAGTCTCCCGCTCTTAGTCTCAAGAGTCCAGGTAGCTCTCCACCTTTAACCATGGAGACAACCCATTAAAGGTTGATCCATATTTGTCTTTATACTCTAAGTATTACAATGTCATTACTGAACTCACCATCTTGACAAGAGTCAACTTGTTCCTGGAACCTGTGCATGCCTTCTACTTCTTCATAGTAGTTGCGTCTTAATGCTCCACAAGTCATCCACTTATTGTCCAACGCAAATGTTTTTTAGCTTATTGATCTTTAGCATGGGGGCAATATCCATGAAAGTCAATCCAGCATTTGTCTCCATACTCTTTATAGCTTCTTCATTGGCTATCCATTTGTCCACTCATATCTAGCCATCACATCGGCTCTGGGACATTCTGTAATTGGGGCTTCTATCATGGCCCTCACACCTTCTCCTAAGGTGTTTCCGCTCATCATCATGCGGCGGTCTAATCTGGGGCACCTATCACAGTCCTCACACATTCTCTGAGGTGTCTTCGTCTTTCATAGGCGGTCGCATCCTCCTTCAGTTAGGATGCTTCAAAGTGGCTCTAGAAGTCTCTAACACCATGTGCACTATAGGAGATCACTATTACTAATTACATAAAAAGAGAAAATTATAGTATACTCCTCGCAATCCTTCACCTCGATTTCTGTTTGGAGCTTTTGCGTCTTTCTACTTGACAACTCCACTCACACCAACTTTCATTGATGTCTTTACCTTTCATCATAAGCGGTCGTCTTTTATTATAGGCTTTTGCACCCTCTCAATTAGGTGCATCTGCAACAGCTCATCTTTCCATCCTTGCATGCATTGGAAAGGTCCTTGCTTATTGCCTTTATCAAGAGCACAAGAGACTTCCTGTTATACATCCTTCACACAGTCTTTGCTCTGAACTTCATCTAGGAACTCTTCTTCTCCTTGCACCTTTTGTCTCATTACAGTACCTCGTTGGATCCTCCGGGTACTCCTGCACAATCTCTGTGTTCCCTCGTGCAATTTTTGTTCTCCATATTTCTTCCTATTTTTTGCTTTTATGTTTGACAGTAGTTCATCCTGTCACAACACCTGTCCAAGTCAAAATAGGGTGTCAATCTTTATCCCTTTGCTGAATTTCTTTTTCATCATCAAGGTCTTCATCAATTCTCCCTTCGAGAAATTATAGTCACTGAATCTAACTTTGGAGAAATCACAACTCCATCAGAACCTTGAACATACGGAACCCAACTATTCCCTTGTGTCATCATCCTACTAGTCTTCAACCGTTTTATTACAAATTGTCACATATACAAAAATAGTATCTTATGGATAATCATTCCACTAAGCAAGTTCTTAGGAAAGATTGCAGGGGTCACAACGGTCCCACTTAAAACCCAATCTAACTGGAACTTCTTAGGCCATATTTATCCATCGTATTGTCTTTCCGTATATAAACTATTTGCTAGCTTTGTCGCGACTTTCCTTTACAAGTGATCTAGAGTATCCTGGTTTTATACTTGATTTCTTAACATCTGGCGAGACTACTAGTGTTTAGATTCGTCAAGATTGGTCTTCATCAAATTTCATTTTCCACCTCAAATTGTCCACATGATCGGGTGTTCAGAGTGTCCCAATTTTTCCTTCCCTCAAGGCAATTAAAATTTTCCCACATAACAGTTTAGCACCTGTAATTAGGCAAACATGTGCGATTTCTTCTTCTTCATTTTCATCGACCACCATAATGACCATCAGATGCCTCTTGAATGGGCAATCTCTCTTTAATAATTCATCACTATCATTTCTGGTCTCAATCTCAATGATCAAAATGTACCATTGCATCCGGAATGATCAAATTAGTTGGAAACAAGTCTGAAATCATCCAAATCGCACTTCAAACAGCTAAGATTTGATCAAAACAATTTTGGCCTGATAAACGACTCAGATTCAATCTCAGAACCGGTTGCATGAATTTTTTGCTACATTGAATTCTATCCCTCGGCTCGCGGCTCGGCTCAGCTCGACTCATTCTCAGCTCGTGATTGGTGATGTGGCATGTGGGGGGCCCTATGATGATGTGGCACCTGACTAGGCGCTTACATGGCATGCCTACTGTGCATCCTGACATCACAACTACACCATGCTGACATCATCATTTGACATGTATACTGTGCATGTTGACATCACAACTATATCATATTGACATCATCATTTGGTTATGTCATGTTGACATCATTAATATCTGGGTCAGTCATATGGGTTGGGTCTACTGGTATTCGGGTCGAGTTAGCCCATCTGGGTGAAGAAGATGCGTGGGGCGCATCTGTACACATGGACTGCCACCTCATCGGAGTGTAGGCATGTCTGACGTTCGTTTTCGACACTGTTTTTACTAGTGACTTCGTCTTGGCCTCCTCTACACAGTGGTATTGTCAAAACACCATTTTGAGAACTTTTATTTTGAGTAAAAATCAAACACCACTTTAAACTAAATGCTCTGATACTAATTGTTGAGAAATCCGACAGGTGATGTTTTGATATTTGTCTATTGGAGGCTAAGTACACTAACATAATATTTAACATGGTTCGGCAAACAACCTACATCTACAAGAGAAACCATTTTATTATATTGGGAGAAAACAAGATTTACAACAATAAAAGAAGAGGAATCATCCACTCTTTTAACTCTCAACCTCACTCTTTTCTCTCTTTGCAGTGCTGCAATGGTAGCTACTGCTTGTTGTTTTTGGCAGCATACTCTCCTACATTTATCACCTCTTTGGCTCTACTACCTTTCTCTCATTTTGCTCTTTTACGTATGCTTTTATTTATAGGTATTTATGACAGCTTTTTTTGCTTTTTTATCAACTTTTTTTTAACAATATTAATTACACCTAGCAACCTTCTTTGATAATGACAATGACAACCATCCTTTTCTAGAAAATTGGTTGAAGATGCTGCCACATAAGTACAATATCCTAATAAAAAGCACCTTGGAGTGAGAAGCAATTATTTCCCATAGTCACTGAAAACTTCAACAATCTCCTATAATGCCAATCTGAGATTATCCCTCTCTTTCTCTGCTTCTCTAAAAATTCCAATATGGGATTTGCCCTTTTGTAATGGTCAGACTCAGCAGTAAAAAAAAAAGCAAAGTCCAGTTGAGGACATTGGCAGATCTCGTGGAACAAACATAGAATTATTCGACAATGGTGATGAGCAATAACGTGTTGCCAAATATCAGACAGAAAGTAGGAAAAACAAAATTAATAAAAGGATTGATACAGAAGTTTCTGCAACTTTGATTCGCTAAAAAATAGTTGAATGTTTCAGTCAGCATTATTATTTTCATAATGCTATGCATGTGAAACTAATAGAGAAATCCAAGATAAAAAAAAAATATATATATATTTTCAAAGCTATAGGCTCAGCTGTTTCTCCAGGTCAGGATATCATTTCAGAAGGAGCCCCAGCAGTTACTTACAGTGCAAAAGAAAATCAGTAGAGGCCTAGAAATTTCCACCAGAAAGTTCCAGTAACTCCCCAGATGATGGCATTAATAAGGGCCATCACAAAGCCGAGCTTGAACACGTCAGGAAGGTCCATATAACCAGCTGTTCCAAAAAGCATTAAAACACTATCAGATGCTATGCTAACGACTCGACGCCGATAATTTAGGACAGAATTACTTCTCAGTGCGATCACAACAGATAGATCCCTGTCATGGAAAACCCTAAAAACAGAACAACTAGAAATGCTAGCGTGGAGTTTCATAGATTGTCAATGAAAATAAAGTTCATGAAGCGAGATTCAAAGCAGAAATGCTTCACAACTGTTTGCATAATTTGGGGGAGCAGATCCGTACCTCCATAGTATACAGCAGATTGACCGCTGCTATAATGGGTAAGAGCACCGAAAAGATTTGTATTGTAAGCTAAAGCCAAAGCTGCCAATGTAGCGGGCACCCCAGCTGCCAAATGCATTGCGAGAAATGCAGAGTATAAAGCACCAACATGACCAATTTGACCAGCAAATAGGTAATGGATAAAGAAGTAAGATGCCTGAAGAACCCCAAACGCAGCAGGCCAGCTCAAAGAGAGAGATTGAAGGTTCTTGGATACACAACCAGACATCCAGGATATAACACCGAGGTTTGTTAATTGGCTCGCCATTCCCACTAGAACTGCAAACCAAGCCAAGGTATCCCATGCCGATTTTTCACTTAAGCAGTCATCCCAATCAAGAACTCCCAGCAGAAGCAGTATTGATAAGCCAATCATTGCAGCGACAACGCTTGGTATTCCGATAGCATCTCTGCAAACAAACCATCCAATATAGAATCCAAAACCATAACACATTTCAGAAAGAAAGCATTAAAATATCGACAGTGAACATAATAATGTTTTAGGATTGAACGGCATGCCATTTTCTCTTTTAATAAAATACAGTGATTAATAGATTATTAGTATGCACTGTACTGCGGTCACATCAATTTTTTTATAAAATAATATTCTAGCTTTGCTAATATATTTTTTAATTATGGATTCAATATATATATTAGATATCTATTTTAAATATTGATGTAGCAATATATTAAATATTATTTTTTAATTATTAAAAAATAATATTTGGATGAATTAACTTATTAAATTTATAATTTTATAATCTTGATTACGAGATCATGGCAACTTTATAAAAATTAAATTAAAATAAAATATAAAAATTTAAAATTAAATTAAAATAAATTATAAAAATTTATTCTTAATTAACTTAATATTAAAAAATAAAAATAAAAAAAATTATTTAAGTCGGTTTGAATTAATTTATCAAACCTGCAATTACAGTTATAAAAATTTTTAAAAAATAAATAAATAAATTATAAAATGTAATTTCAGAACGATTTTTGTTGAAAATAATCAATTACTAAAAGCACATTCAACTATCATCTTATTCCACGGAAATGACCAGTTAACAATTATGACCTAGTCGTTTTAAGACAAAGTTAGCTAGTATAAGAACATCTAAAGTATAAAATGAGAAAACCACTCTGCACATTCAACCTTTGTTTGGGCTGGGGACTGGGGAGGAGGGAAGATTATCATTGGGTGCCAAGGAATTAAAGAGGAAAAAGATAAACAGACTCATACTTATTACAAGTGGTATTCACGCTGGTATAACTATTCCTGGCATAATGATCAATTTATAATCATTCGAATGCCCAGAAAGCTGCAGCAGATCATAACAAATCAACTATATGGCACTCTGTTCTTGCGGACCTTAAGCCTGCTGATGCAACCTACTCAATCATGACAACATCCACACGACCAAAAGTCCAGGGTAAACATCTGGGTTCAGAAATCCACAACAGGAACAAACAATTCGAAGTTCTAAGGAAATTCTGATCTCTCCACATTTTTTTTCTATTAATTTACGCTGATGTGTCAGCTGTAATCTATGCTTTGAGCATGGAGATCCTGTTCCAGTTACATTTAAAAAGTTAATAAAATCTGAGGTGTTATGAGATAAATGACTTACCCAAATACCCACAAAGAAACTGCAAGAAGCATTGTACCAACCATGGTCCATTCATTTTTTGTGACAGAACCCATAGTCTCCAGTTTCTTTGCAGCCACTGCAGGGGCATCTGGAGTGTCTTTGGTTTCAGGAGGGTAGAGCTTATATAAGACGAGTGGAGTTACTAGAAGAGAAATCAATGCTGGCAAGCTAGCAGCCTTCAACCAAGAAATCCAAGGGTTTGGAATCATCACCCCAAGTTCCTCGGCTAATTTAAAAGATAGCAAATTTTGAGCTGCCGCTGTTAGAAAAAGAGAGCTGGAGCTGCCAGCACACTGGACAACATTGCAAAAGAGTGAAGCTTTAGGTAACAGACATGAGAATATAAAAAAAGAGAGCTATAATTTAAGAGCTATTAGAAACCATTGGCATGCCATAGAGGAAAACAAAGCCGTGCTTTTAGTTGATAACATGGAACAGAGATGAAAGGGTTTTGAAAGCTAACAATCCGTTCAAAACTGATGCAGGAACAGACTGCCCGTTGCTCCCAAAAACCTAGACAAATGGTAGAGGGAAATTTATTCCTATGTCCACATGTTCATAGCATCTCAATTCGTATACCCAATGGTCCTTCATGCGTGGGTCCCTTGCATGGACCACCGCCATCGTGTGTCCCACAACTTGGATTTCTGCTCCAAGAGAGAGAGGATGCCCTCCCATCATTCACCCCTGTAAAGGAATTGATTGAGCCTGATACCTCCTGGCTCGCTCTGAAACTAACTAATGTAGGAACAAAATATCAGTTGCTCCCAAGAGACTAGACTGACGGTAGCGAGTGAATTTATTCCTATATCCACTAAATCATGGCATCCCAGTTCATAAAACCAATGGACCTTTGTTTGCAGCTCACCCCAGCATTTGTGCAGCATCCTCATTGTGGGCCCCACCACTAGGCTTTCCACCACAAGAAATAGAGGAAGCCCCTGCATCAAAAACCTTATGCGGGACCTCTTATGAACTCTCCAGATAATAATAATCAGGTGAAGAACTGAGGAACCCAACTAGTATACATTTCCCTTCACGATTAAGCCTGCACATTCTCTTACGAGATGCCACCTAGACATGCCGTAAAGCCTCGTCAGGATGGTGGCAAGACATTTACATCAGCCTAATTAGCAATTCACTACAGTTCAACCAAAAAAAGGCACTTTCCCATGGATAAGCAATTCAACCACCCATTTCTTTCTGACGTATTGATGAATCTTCTAAATTCATGATGAAGAAAAAGAGCTCATCAACTAGAAAAATCCGCAAACAAATTATCATTCTTTTGAGCAACAACGTCCTGGACATTTAATCCCTCCAGTTGAAAAGGGAAAATAAACAACCTCACAAACACAAATGACATTACAAATTGCACTGTTCCATCCACAACAGAAAAAGTAACCGCACCTACACATCCACACAAATTGCAAAACCAAGAAGGAATGATACAAAACCAGGTTACAAAGTGTAAAGAGAAAATAACCTGCATTTGCGACTGGATTAAATAAGAACCGAGCATTGTCGAAGAGGAATCGCCAGGCTTACTCCCTGCTGACAATGACAATGACTTGATAATAGGCAAAAAAACCCCACCAGCCCTAGCAGTAGTGCTAGGCATCGCAGGCGCAATAAGCACCTCACTAAGTGTCAAACCATAAGACAATCCTAAAGTACTCTTCCCTAGCCACTTAACAAAGTAAGTAGCAATCCTATCACCTAATCCAGTCTTAACAAAACCGCGAGCAAAAAAGAAAGAAATGACAATCAACCAAATAACTTCATTAGTAAAAGCACTAAAAGCAGTCGTAAATGACAAAGTTCTAGTAACAAGTAACGTTGTTAAACCCAAAAAAGCCCATGCCGCAACTGGCAAAGGACTTAAAATAAGACCGGCAATAGTAGAAAGGAAAATAGACAACAATTGCCAGGCTTGTGGGGTAATTCCTATTGGTTTAGGCACAGCAAACCTTACAATCAAGCCTATAGAGACAGATATCAAAAGGGGTATCAATTTTGCTCCCTTTTGAGGTGGGGTTGGTTTTTCTGACGAGTATGATAACGGGTTGTCACTGGATTTTGTGTCCAACGCGAGAATTCTATATTTCGAATCGAAGGTTTTGTTTCTAGTGTGAAATGCAGAGAAAAGGAGAGGTTTTTGAGCGGATGATCTGATGGTGGAGAGTGAGGGAATGGATGGTGAGGATTTGGTAATGGAGAGTGGTTTAGGTAATCTGTGGAGTAGGGAAATGCGGGTGCAGAGAGAGGTGGAGAAGGTGGTTGTTGTTGTTGTTGTGCTGGTGGAGAGAGAGTGGAGGGCAAAGCTCTCCATTTTCACTCTGTTCCTTTGTGTTTTCTATGTAACAGAGATTGGAAGGGAGAGATATACAGGGAGGGTGGGTGGGGGTGTGGTTTGGGAGCGGAAACTACAAGGATAGTTGTTTGTGTTTGACGTGTGAGGAGGGAAATTATCGGAAGCCACGAAGGCCACAAGATATGAGATGTTACTGAGGGCCTTTCATTCTTTAAATTTTCTAGTATGAGAATGGAGAATGGACATGGTTTACAAAGGATTCTTGAGGCTGTTCATGTCTTATGCATGGTTATAAAATTAAACTTGACTACTTTGGAACAGTGTCTGGGTAACTGATTGAAAGGGTTAAACCCGATTGAATCGAAAACATTTAAGATCAAATGTTGTCTCACATCATTTACAAAGGCTTTTTGAAGTTATTCATGTCTTCTATGGCTACTCCATAAAAACAAATTTAAAAATCCTTGTATTCTAGATTTTAAGCAGGTATTTTTCTTTATTAAGAGTGTTAATTTAAGAAATTATCTCTTCTCCATAGTTTTGAGGTTTATAATTTCCATTAGTGTGTATATGTTTTTTAAAAGGATTTTTTCTTACTATACACTATCTCACCAATCATTTTATTAGTTTTACTATAGCTTTATTTATTATTCATTCTCTTATCCTTTATTTTGGATTGGAGTGGTGATTTTTTAAAAAAAAATTAATTTGATTTATAAATTTTTATTTTATACAATTAAACTCTTTTGAACCCAAATTAGCATTCAATTACCTTAAAAGTGCCTAAAATATAAATATGAGCTTAAGAAATTTTTTAGTTTTAAGTTGATTTTAGATTTGAGATGGCTTTTTATTTTTTATTTTTTTAAGGTCATAGATTGTTTAACATAGATTCCTAAATTATTTTCTTGATATTTTGGGTTATAATGCAAGAAAGGTTGGTTTTAACATAAAGTTATTATTTGCATAACTTTTTTAAAAAAATAAGCATGAATAGTAAAGCTAAAGCTAGTATTTTTAAATTTCTTTGAGATTGATAGGTGTATCACATATATGGTTGGTATAAATGCACTTGATGTGTATATTTTAATGTTCATATGTATAGATGATGTGTATATTTTCTATTATAATATAAGAGCTTTAGTATCTTAACTAAGATTCTAAACAAATTAGAATTTTAATGCAAGAAATTGCCTCTTGTCAATAAAATCAAGGTATCTAGTTTTAAGAGTAAACAAGTATCTTTGATGTGAAATCAACTCTCGGCAAGATCTCAAAAATTGTATTAAAATTTTAATCAAATATTTAAATTGAATATGTATTTAAAATGTAAAATGATTTGTTGTTTCATTAGAAATAATGGTATGAATGTTTAGAAGTTTATTTAAGTTAATAAAAAAATATTATAAATATTTAGTTGAATTTAACAAGGATGTTTGATTTTGATGGAAGTAATAAAAAATAAATCGAATTTAGATAAGTAGTTTTAATTTAATAATTCCTGTTATAAAAAAATAAAAAGCCGTATCATGAAATTCAACTATTAATTAAGTTAAAATGAATTACAAATCATTTAATTACAAGTGTTGCACATTATTAAGGTTTAGAATTATCTTTTTCGAAACAAAACTTGACAAAATTAATATAGCGATAACTGCAAAGAAAAAAAAAATACTCAATAACATAATAATAATAATAATAATAATTCATAAGTGACATAACCAGGAGTCCATCAATTCACCATAAGTAAAAGTTTTCCGACTGAATCTGCAATTTGATCCAAATTAATTAATCAAAGGCACGTGCATTATGTTAATATGTTAATGTCGATTATGTGCATCATCATCTTCAGAACTTGGTCAAAGTTAATAATTCAAGCTGCCTGGTCCAAGATACAGGTCTTGAATGAGTTGATTTAAATTAATTTAAATCTTCATCATTTCAAAATTTAAAAAAAAAAAATAATATCTTTTAATTTTAACGAGATTATAAATTATTTATGCAAATTCTCATATAATTTAATTTGATATCCAATCCAAGTCGGATCCTAAATTAACATATGATCAAATTAATCATTGAACTGTATACATATGTATGTATATGACTCATTTAAATAACAAAATAACCTTCCTCAGATAACAAATAAAAACGTAATTTTAAAACTTAAAGGGGCATAAGTAAAAATAGAAGGAAAGAAGACTTAACTTGCACGATAAAGAATCCAAGTTATTGGTTGGTCAACTCAAATCTAATCGGTTAAAACCCGGCCAATCTGTTGATTTTTTTTTTTTGTTAAGACAAGATTAGTCAAAGTAACATTGTTTGGATTTAAAAGAAAAATCAACCGTTGACTGGTGATATATATGACGAATAAAAACGTCTTGCATGGCAAAAGGTCAAATCATTGTCAAAGGAGGAGAGTGGCGGTCAAAGCAAGCATGTTAATCATGCAAGGCAACTTAAGAGCCTCCGAAATGGCGTGACTTGTGGGCCCGCCACTTACAATCTTTTTGATTAGCCACATTTCAGTCAGTGGATAGGGACACAGATCAGAATCAACGTCCAATCACACGGCTCTTATGCTTTTTCTAGGCCTCACTTCGGTTTTTGGATCAGTTGTTGCGGGAGTACCTTGCTACGTCATACGGCTGCTGTGATTGGCCAAATATTAACAAGTAGGACGGACTTCTTTATTTCTTTCTCAGAGTTTCCACCTCAGATATTATCCGAAGCCTACGTGTATATAGTTATGATTGAACTTTAAAGTATTTTTTATTTAAAAATATATTAAAATAATATTTTTTATTTTTAAAAATTATTTCAAAAATAAATATAGATTAAAAATATTTAAAAAATTATTTTTAATAAAAAATTAATTTTTTTTAAATAACCGCATTTCAAAACAAGATAAGATTTTATGAATTTTCTTTAAAAAATAGCTATCACCGGTGTAGCAATCAGATTGCATGTGGCGGCCCTTCCGTCAGTGACACCGTCGTGTGTGGTGACCATTTCATGAAATTGCATGGCACACATTTTCATGTCTTGTTCTTGCTAAGACGAGCTATCCTATTGCACAAAAATATTCTATCGTCTACCTACCAACCACAACATAGCATGACCACATAAAAAAAATAAAAAACTTTTTATTTTTTATCTCAACAATTACATAGTAGAAGTTGAAAGTCGAATCTTTCCTACATTTTTATTTTTATTTTTAAAATATAAAAACTTATTTTAAAATTGTTTGAAAAATAAATTTATTTTATATCATTTTTATGTATTCAATCAAATATGCTATTATCCTTTATTTTTTTTATTTGTAACACTAACCCAACAAGAATCTGGAATACAGACATATCTTTGTATTAAAGAGATTTGTAGCATTGATACTTTAAAATAATTAAAATATATATTATAAAATTTTTAATCAATTAAGTCCATATTCAATCCACCTGGACTGTGAGATTTTTCAAAGTGGACGATTATTAATGTACTTATCACCATGGAAGTTTCAAATTTGTTTGCTTTTCCAGTACTTAGAATTTAATTAATTGTTTATTCTTTAAATTCATGCCCAAATATTAAGGATATTTGGGCATGAATTTAATAATTAATTTGCTTGTGGATTAAATAATTTCACATTAATAAAAATACATTAAAAGTCAAACAAGATGTCTTTAAACGATCATCAAATAATACAAGTCAAACAATGCCCTTATTTTCTATTCTAAAACATTTGTATTTTACAAACATGTTTTCTTAACATTTTTTAAAACAAATAGCAAAACTATAGATTAAAACCAAAAAATTATTTAACAAAAATAAACATCATTATTTCTAAGATTGTGTTTAGTTGGTGTCCTGTAAAAATAAACAAAAAGAAAAGAGAAAAAAATATATTTATTTATAAAATAATTTTTTAAAATATTTATATTTTTAAAATAAAAATACAAAGTAACATATTATTTACATCGTGTGTCTCTATATGTTATGTTAGACTGTAACTAAACATTATTTAGATATTTAACTTCAATAAAAAAAATATTTAAAAGAGTAGTTGTAGTTGCTTTTTAAAGTGTTATTTTACTTGAAAATACATCAAAATAATATATTTTTTATTTTAAAAAAATATTTTTAATATCAATACATCAAAATCATCTAAAAATATCAACAAAAATATTAATTTAAAAAAAAATTTAAATTTAAATTTTTTTTAACATTTTTAAAACATAAAAATAAACAAAACCAAAGTAATGCATTCCTACTAGCATTACCCAACTCCTTTTCAATTTGCTAAAAAAAATAAATAAATATTTGGGTGCAATATTAGTCACCTTCTTGAATGCCTTGAATAATGTATAAAAAAAAAAACTAATTTAGATAACGTTGTAAATGTGTTAAATATAATTTGTATTTTAATTTGTTGATATTAATAATAATTTTTAAAAAATAATTAAATAACTATCATATAAATGTGTATGTACTAAATCCTATTTATGACTAACAAATGAATATTCAACTTGCCCAAAAAAAGGACACTTCCGAATACCAAATCCCAATTTCCAAAAAAAAAAAACATTAACCCATGACATAATACCATTGGTTGGTGACATGTATACCACGTCACCTGCGGGTAAAAACCTTACTCGTGCGCTTACAATTCGCCGTTGCTTCCTTCTTGAAGACCTTCTCTTTCTTAATTCTTACTTCTTCAATTTTGCCTCCCCCTCTTCCTGTTTTCAATATAAATACTAGCCAAAGAGAGACCCTTTTATCTTAAAAGATCCATAGGTATAAAATCTTGAGCTTCTTTTTACTTTTTATTTTTAAATGGCTTCTTTTAATGTTTCTTCTTGCCCTTCAACTACCACAAGAGCAGCTCTCTCTGGCTCCCAGTAAGTTTTTATTTTTTTTAATGTTTTGGGGGTTCTTTTAATGGCTTAGCATGTTAAAGTTTTCTACTTTTGATTTTGCTTGCTCTTTCATATGGTAAATGGTTCCTTTGTTTGATTTACATTTGTTTTGAATGATAAATGGTTATCCGTTTTGGTTGTGCTATCTGTATTAGCGGTGTTTGGATCAGTTGACCCTTTGTGTTTGATTTTATTTTTGTGTATAAGAAATAGGTTTTCTGTCTTTCGTTATGCTGTTACCAGATCAAGAATTCTTCATCAAATATGATTTTAAGAAGAGGAGTTAGAGAAAGGATAGAAATGATTGTCTGGGTAGTAATGACTGAGATCACAAGAAAAGAATCATTTTTTTTTTTTACCATTCATTCTGGTAAAGATTTGATTTTGAGAAGAGGAGCTTGAGAAAGGCTAGTACACATGAACAATACTTTCTCGTGATTCAAAATTTGGATTTTCTTTAGTTCCACTCTTTAGCAATCCAATGGAGTATATGTTTGTTGCATTTTGATAATTTTAATGTTGTGTTGTGAATTTTTTCGGTAATGGAACTGCTCTGTCTATTGATTTTTGATATTTGAAATAGTTATTGACTGATATTTATGTGCAGAACATGCAGAAATCTCAAATTGTTCAATGGATTACATGGCGTGAATTCATTTTGTGCAAATGGGAATGCAGTGAATTTGGCATTGATTCGTCTGGATGGTTGTAAATCATCTTTTGGTATTAAGGGTGCTGGCAAAACTCGAGCCACACTGATATCTGGTGATGACCTGCTGTCCTATTCCAATGGCAATGGTGTTGCAGCAAAGAGTACTCTTCTTGATAATGGTTCAGTTGGGACCTTATCAGCTGATACTGCTTCTGTCACTAATGATTTTGCCGCTGGTAATGATGACCATGAATTGGATCGCCCCACAGAAGGATTTTCTTCCATCCCCGATGCCATTGAAGATATTCGCCAAGGAAAGGTAGTTGCTTCCTGCATTTTGCTTTGTTGTTTATGATAGCTTTTCCATGCTTTACTGTTTCATCAAGATGTTTTAATTTTTTGTTGCAGATTGTAGTGGTTGTAGACGATGAAGACAGAGAAAATGAAGGGGATCTCATTATGGCAGCACAGTTGGCAACTCCTGAAGCTATGGCATTTATTGTGAAGCATGGCACTGGAATAGTTTGTGTGAGCATGCAAGGGGAAGATCTGGACAGGTTACAGCTCCCTTTGATGGTTAGGCAAAACGAAAATGATGAAAAACTTCGTACAGCATTCACTGTGACAGTGGTATGTACTTTTCTGAATTTGGGATTTCGTATGTGAAATAAGAATTGAGTTTCTAGTGTCAACAAAGTTGAACAGATTGCACTTCAGTGGAAATAAGAATTTCTCTCATTTCTCTTGGAGTAATATAAACTTTTAACATTTAATCGATCTAGCCTTGGTTGTGCTTGGAAAATGCTTTCTTTTTGTAATGATATATTTGAAAAGTATATGAATTGTTTATATGCAAGACAGTGAATTTTTGTATTTTATTCTGTGATGATTTTGTTCAGAAGAAACAGAAATACAACACCGTTAAAATGGTTCATTTCTCTACTTTCTCCAATGCTTTACATTCCATGGTTTATTCTTTGTCAACCATTTAAAGTTACTTATTCAGACATAAGCAGCTTCACAAAGATATAACTAATTAATGCACTTCTACAGTTCACCATCGCAGTTCTCAGTTTTTTTTTGCCTGCAAATGACTTTTTTAGGATGCAAAGCATGGTACAACCACTGGGGTTTCAGCTAATGATAGGGCAACAACACTGTTAGCTCTAGCATCCAAAGATTCAAAACCCGATGATTTCAACCGCCCGGGCCATATTTTTCCATTGAGGTATAGGGAGGGTGGAGTTCTGAAAAGAGCTGGACATACAGAAGCTTCTGTTGATCTTGTCGTTCTAGCTGGATTGGACCCTGTTGCAGTTCTGTGTGAGGTTGTAGATGATGATGGCTCCATGGCTAGATTACCAAAGCTCCGTCAATTTGCAGAGAGGGAGAACTTGAAAATTATATCTATAGCTGATTTAATCAGGTAATGTATTCCATCTTCTTTCTTCATTGGGAGCTTTATGCTATCCTCATCAAACAAATAGATTATGGTTAAGTAGCTTTATCGGTGTCTGGTGTTTATCTGCTTGGTTTTGCAGTAAAAGTGTAGTTTGTCTTGCTGGTTTTTTTTTAAGTGATTTTGTGGTACTTTCTTAACAAAATTATAATAATTGACAGGTATAGAAGGAAGACTGATAAATTGGTAGATCGTTCTTCTGCTGCCCAGATACCAACAATGTGGGGACCGTTCACAGCTTACTGTTATAGGTCAATATTAGATGGCATTGAGCATATTGCAATGGTTAAGGTGAGGAATTAACATAATTTAGTAATCCAAACTATTTGCTTAGCTTTTTAACTAATGTTTCTGAAGACAGGAAAATGATTTCAGGTCATTTTCTTATAGCAGTACTGACTGCTTACAAGGTTTTTGTGTTGTTGTCGCTCCATTGCACCTTCAACTTTCAATGGTTTATAGAGATAGGATCTGCCAAACGTTAAGAGTTATTAGGATGAAGATTAGATCCTCTGGAAAGAATCATTTCTAAATCAGGTTTGAAACTGCATCTTGAAAGAGAAGGAAAGGAAAGAGAGTGCTTTAAAACATACAGAAAGTCCATGCTAAGCGAGTTTTCTGGAATCTAGCTAATCCACAGCATAATGTAGCATTTGGTTCTTAGAACAAGAATACCTACATGCACATGCACACGCAGTCTTGTTAACAGTTAACTGAACATGAGTTCACTTCCAGCAATGCAGAGAACATGGAGACAAACGTCTTCAATTTTTTCATCTTGAAATGAGAAAAGTTAGCATTGAAATTTTATGTTGTGTACAGATGCAGAATACCATGTGTAATGAAATGAATGCAATTGTAGTTTTGTATTTTCCAGCTAGATAGAGGTTTTCTAAGGTCGACACCCATTTGCTAACTTTTTACAAGAAAAACACGAGTATTTCACACTTACAAGTAGTTTTCTGGTCCAAACAGGGTGACATTGGAGATGGGCAGGATGTTCTTGTGAGGGTACATTCAGAATGCCTCACAGGAGATATATTTGGCTCTGCTAGATGTGATTGTGGGGATCAGCTAGCACTTGCAATGCAGCAGATTGAGGCTGCTGGCAGGGGTGTGTTGGTCTATCTCCGCGGGCATGAAGGGCGTGGCATTGGTTTAGGTCATAAACTTCGTGCGTACAACCTCCAAGATGATGGACGTGATACCGTGGAAGCGAATGAGGAGCTGGGGCTTCCTGTTGATTCACGAGAATATGGCATTGGCGCCCAGGTATTTCCTAAACCACACAGTGAAAGCATCCCATTGTTAACTAGGATTTCATATACATCCACTTTCCATGACCAAACTAAAGGGGGGCAGAGGAAGCTGTGTTTTCTCATAAATTTATAGAAGTATATGCTCTGAAACTCTGCGTCTGTGTCGGTGAAGTACACGTAAAAACATTAATAAATCGGTTTTGGTTTGCACAAAAATGCAGTACATTCATTCCATTTAATTGAATTTTAAAGAGTGTTCTGGTTGTTGTAATTCAACTTAACGAAGCACTGATGATTTCCAAAATGGCTAAATCAAGTAGCAATCTTGTTGGAACCCAATGACACACACCCTTTTACCATCTCACAACCTTCATGTTGATAGAAATGTGTGTAGATCAACAAGTCACACAATCTAGTGTTTTGCTTAGCTAACATGATCTTATTGGAAATTCTTGGCAGATGTTGCGTGATCTGGGAGTCCGAACAATGAAGTTGATGACGAACAACCCTGCAAAGTACATCGGGCTCAAAGGTTATGGATTGGCAGTTTCAGGTAGAGTTCCGCTATTGACTCCCATCACAAAAGACAACAAGAGATATCTGGAAACCAAACGTGCTAAAATGGGGCATATCTATGGTGCTGAATTCAATGGCCACCTAAGCAACCTCATCAATGGCAATGGTAATGGTAAATACGGTGTTGAAACTCCCATCTGATCTCCTAACTGATGGACAGACCAGCTGTATCCATGCTTCAGACTCCCACCAATCCAAGTCAATTATGAGGTTCCAGATGGATTGTTTATCACGACAGAATGGCAGCATTATGAATTGAATTATAGATAAAGAGCATAGATTCTTTTATTGCACTCCAACTCCAACTCAAAATCAAAACTATGATTATATTGTTTTGCCAGAAAACTTTTCGAAGGTTTATAGAGTGTAATGGAGAGCCTTTCATTCTTTATTGAAGCTGTAAAGTAGACAAAAAAAAAAAATTATCCCATTTTATGCTTTTGTGACGTAGTCATTGTAAGGATGTTAATGCGATTTTCTCTTTCCCGGTCAATTCAATTAGTTTGAAGTATGGGCAGTTATTAAATCCAACTTGCAGCTTGTAAGATTCTATCCAAGTTAATTTAATTTAAAAATTATATTTTGAATTATATTTTATGAGATTTAAAACTTTATTTTTTTTAATTTTTTTGTATCTCATCGTGAGAGAGATTAAGAAGAGAAGATAAAGACTTGCTAGAAAGTGATAAAAGAAATAAAAAGATGTTTTGTCTGATTTTTTAAATAAAAATAATCAAACTTGGTGTCTAAGGTATTTATCTTAACAAAAATACTGTAATTGAAGTGTTTTTTATATTGAATATTGCTTGAAAATATAGATCGGAGATGATGGAGAATTCTTGTTTTATAATCGATTTGGATTTTTTATTTTTTTCTTTAAGGATTAATTTCTTAAGATTATAAAGGTGATTTTTAACTAATCAAGTGATGATCTAGCGATTAAGACATTGCTATATTTTTGTAAAGATAAAAACACAAGTTCAATTATTAGAAAATGTACTTATTAGGAGGGATAGCCATAAATCTCGAACAAAACTAATCTTATTAAAAGGATATGAGGATACTAGAGTAAGAACAAAAAAATATAAAGATGATTTTTAGCTTTTTAGATGAAAAATAGGTTTGAAATCAAGTTTTGGTGTCAAAATATTATTTATTTAAATTTTTATTTATTTCTATGGTGTTTGGAATCTAAGCTTGTAAAAAGTTAAAAACAAGCATGCAATTATGGATTGACAGACCCTCATGCTCGTTTTTTAAAAGGTCTTGGCATACTAGACTACCAAAGCTGTATATATATATATATATATATATATTATTTAATTTACTTTCTTAATAATTTAAAACATATTATGTATTTTTTTTTAAATTCTTCTATTAATAGAGAATTTTTTAGATATTATTTTTTTAATATTTCATCTAATTTTTTTCTAACAATTATTCTTTTCAAACTATCATGATTTTTTATGTATGTGATTATTTTGTTGTGATTATCCATAATATTTCATCTAATTTTTTTCTAACAATTGTTCTTTTCAAACTATCATGATTTTTATGTATGTGATTATTTTGCTGTGATTAAATAAAAAATTATTTATAAAATAAATTTATATTAGACTCAGTCGAGATCATGCCAAATGCTAGAAGTTTGATGAATTACTTTAAATCTATCTAATATATTATCACCTTAATTTTTATATTAAAAAAACATATATCATCTTTCTTTTTATTTCAGCCATATTTTTTTTTATTAATCTTTCATGTTTAATTTAAACACACCAAATCAAACGCAACCTCAGTATTTACAAACAAAAAGAGCATTATTCTGAATTTTTTTTTTGTAAAACCATGCTTTTGACCGATATTTAATGTTTATTTTAAATTTATTAAATTAATAATGTAAAGTTTCTCACACCTTAATTTGAAATTCTAGAAAATAATTCAAATATAAAGATTTCAAAAATAACCAACAAAACTGAATTTAAAATAGTTTGTTTTAGAGTATAGTTATAGTTACTTTTCAAAATATTTTTCACCTATAAATACATCAAAAAAATATTTTTTTTATTTTTTTAAAATCAATTTTGAAATTAATATATTAAAATGATATGAAAAAACTAAAAAAATTATTAATTTAAAATAAATAAAAAATAAAAAAATTTAATTTTTTTTTAAAATATTTTTGAAATACAAAATCATATAAAGCCTTGCAAAGAGTTTTTAGAGACAATACACAAGTATTATACTATTCTTATATTTTTTTTAATGAACTTACATTAAAATTTAATAATAAAGATTATGATTTTTTTATTGCTAAAAAGAAAAACCTCGCTAATAGCCCTTGAATTATTAATTTTTACGTTAAAAAAATACAAACTTGCAGCAGCATATGGGGACCACCTATCTAGGTGTCCTCTAAATAATATATTACTTAATTAACTCCAAAGTTAATTTTTTCCCCTGATAATGATCACGCGGCCCATCTACGCGGACACGCTTTCCATTTTTCGACCGTTACGCACATGACAAAAGTTCTCCATTTATCTTGACGGTCCATATTTCTCCAACTTTCAAAATTCCCACGTACGTGTACGTCTCTGATTCATTTGACAACTGTACTTTAAACCTTATTAGTGCTTGACCACCAACCCAAAGAAAGACTCTAAACCGTGTTTTTCCCCCCTAATCTCCGTGTTGATGGGGGAAGCAAGATATTGTAAAAAAACAATAATAATGGAGATTATTAGCAATTTTATTAAATTTATATTATTTTATTATGGAAAATTATTATAAATATTACCATATTTTCTAATTCATTAATCTTGCCATTCTAAAAACACTCCATGATAGATATAACAAATAAAGTAATGTAACATGGTTTTATAGTGATAGAATATAAAAATAATTATTTTCAATTAATTGTTAATCATAATGTATTAATATTAAAGGTAACAATTAGTTAACTATTCCATAAACAGATTTTTATCCTTTTATTTTGATTTTGATAATAGACATATTTATATCCTGACTCGTATAAAAATAATTTAATTTAAAGAAATTAAATAATACTTGGACTTGGAAGGATCCATTTGTTATCAAATAAAAAACAAATAATTTAAATTTTAAAAATATAATTTAATTGGTTAGATTTTAAATTTATTTTTTAAAAATTACTAATTTATATTCTATAAATTTTAAAATTTATATAATTATTAATTTTATTATCCATAAAATTAACAAAGCAGTGTAATCGGGCACGAAAGAATAACGTTAATTAAAAAAAAAAGGCTTGTTATTGTATTTCCATAAAACAAGAAACATTAATTACCGTTAATTAGCCTCGAAATGCGTGTAAAAAAGAATCCAACGGCTCTCAAATTGACCAAAAGTCATCTCTCTCTCTCTCTCTCTCCAAATGTTCCCCTATAAATACCCCCTCCACCCTCTGTTTATTCTCACACTTCACCAAGGCTAATCACGAGCAAAACTCTCTCTCTCACACACTCTCTCTATATCTCTCTGATTGTGTGCTTTTCTCATCGTTTCTTTCACTCCACAGAGAAAACAGAGAAATGGCTGCAAACAAAAGCATGGTCTTCTTGATGCTAATCACATTCCTTGTGGCTTCTACAATGGCACAATCTCCTTCATCTTCCCCTGCATCCTCACCCACCAAATCACCACCAGTCGCCACCCCACCGCCAAAAGCCTCTGCTCCTGCACCCACGACCGTGAAACCACCGGCATCTGCACCATCTCCAGTGGAAACCCCACCACCGGCAGCAAATGCACCATCCCCCACCACCACCACTTCTCCTCCTTCTCCTCTCCCAGAGACTCCAGTTCCCTCAACTGGAGATGTCCCTACTTCTACAATCGGCTCTCCAGCTGTAGCCCCCTCTCCTGCCAACGGTGCCGTTTTGAACAGATTTGCTCTCGGTGGATCCGTTGCCGTTGCCGTCTTGGCTGCCGTTTTGGTGCTTTGAGGTGGAGAGAATTGGGGATTATTTTTGCTCCATATTTTTTTATGATCGATGTATTTTTTTTTCCTTATAACATTGCTTTATTACTGAATTATTTGTACTTATATTCATTAAATATATTATTGATATTGTTTCAACTCAGATTAGTGCTGCTATTATATACATATACATATATATATATATATAATATTTTTTGTGGGATTCCAATATAATTGCTTCACCTGAAAAAATAATCAAGAAGAGCAAATGTTGAGGAGGTGATTCATATTTTGAGCAATAATTTTTTTAAAGCTAATTTGAAGACTCTTGGAGGACTGGGAAATAAATCATGGAAATAATTTGAAATTGATCGTCGACTTGGAAATAATTTGTTGTCATATTTTTTTTTTTAAATATATCTAAGGGATTAAAATCCTCCATCTCTCCAAGCAGCAAACCGCCCTGTTGCCTTACTCGCTGGTCACTTGTAAATGACATTTCATCTTTCTTTTTCATTTATCTTAAATAGGAAATAAAATTTGATTTTGGCTTTTGAAATTTATATTTTTGGTGTAAAATCAATGACGATCATCGTATATTTGATTTTTTTTTTTTGAAAAAATCTGACGATCATCGTATATTTGATTTTTTTTTGAAAAAATATTCTTTTTTAATCAGCACTTCTGTATAGGGTTTAAGTTTGTTTTACTAATTAATTTGATGGTTTTTTTTTAAAAAAAAACAATGACATACAAACAGGTAAAATAATTTTCATGATTGTTATTTTGAATTAAAAAAAAACAGAAATATATATGGTTTATTCAAAATTCAAGTGAGAATAGATTACGAAAAATCCATAAATATTTCCATAGGTAAAACAAAAAAAAATTACTTCTTACGAAAAGTCATTATTAATAACTATTAATAAGTAAAGAAATAGGGTGCAAAATCCACCATTCGATTGCGGTATCGGTCTAGCCCATTCAGCGGTGCAAGAACGAAGTCATCAAATAGACATACCTCTATATATACCCTCTGTCACTCTCTCCTCTTTTCAAGCACTTCTTCTCTTCCTTGGCTCTTCTCTGTAGCAATGGCCAGCTCAAAGGCTCTGGCCTTGATGCTAATGGCATTGTTCTGGACCTCCACCATGGCACAATCTCCATCCTCCTCTCCAACTTCTTCTCCCACAAAATCTCCACTACCAAACACCACTCCAACACCTGCACCACCACCAACTCCGGTGGCTACAGCACCAACTACCACTCCAACTTCGGTGGCTACAGCACCTACTACCACTCTAACTCCTAGCCCTCCAGTCCCTGCACCTGCACCCAGGATCACTACCACTCCTCCTGTGGCATCTCCACCATCTCCCACCACAGTCAGTTCTCCTCCTCCAGCACCAACTTCTCCATCTCCATCATCCAGTGTTCTTCCCTCCAGTATCTCCACTTCACCATCTGATGCTCCTGGTCCATTTCCTAACGTCGCCGTCCTGAACAGAGTTGTTGGTGGGGGATCTTTCTTTGCTGGTCTCTTTGCTGCCGTTTTGGTGATTTAGCGTTGTTAACGAGAGCCGAGTCTTGTTTCGTGAAGAGTGGTGGCTTATTTACGTGTCTTATTTTCTTTTTCATTATGTGTTGTGATTGTGGTTAATGTAGTGAAAGCCATTTCATAATTGACTAATTGTTTTGATCAATGAGGAATTGCTATATATATGGGCAATTTTTTCTTCTATCGTAATTGTTTTTTTTTTTTTTTTTTAATTTGAATTTGTTTAAAAAATAAATACTTAAGATGGTAATTGGTAAAATAAACTCATTCTCAAAATCTATCTTCTACCCATGGCTATGATTTACAAATAAGAAGACATGAAGTCGCATCCTTCACCAATATTATTAAATGTTTATCAAGTGATTTACAAATAAGAAGACATGAAGTCGCACCCTTCACCAATATTATTAAATGTCTATCAAGTTGGTCCGGATATCCACGTTAATCTAAAAAAAAAAAATATCTATCAAGTCACTTTAGCGCAATTAAGGTTTCTAATTAATTGAAAGAGAGTTTACTTACTTAAATTAATAGGTTAATATGATCAAAACTTGATTAATTTAAATTTTTTTAATGGCATTGTTTTAGCTTATAATAAAACTTGAAATAATATTGATTTAAATTATTTTAGGTTAACCTGAATTAATTAATTAATTCAAGTTATAACTTGAGTTTTAAAGTGAATCATAGTCCATAGTCCAAATAAATTTAATAACTTTATTTTAAAGTTAAAAGGTGTCTCTACTGGAGATTTTTCTTTTCTAAGATGGTGATTAACACTTCTCAAGTAGCAGAAGGGAATGGAGGGTTGTCTCCTCGTATAAAAATAAATAAATAAATAAAGAAAAAAGGTAGGGAAGAAATAGTTGAAACAAAGATTTCATTTTTGTGAGAAAAAGGAAAGGAAGGCCTGCTGGTAGTTGGAATTCAACGGTCACGGATTCTCTTGGACTGGCCCCACCATGTCTCTTTTTCTTGTTAGAACGGGCCTACTTAAAAGGCATTGGTGCCATTTTGAGGCCTTAAGCATAACTTGCCATGGAGCGTGGATTGATCCGGAAACCAAAGATTTCGAGTTTTGTTTATACCTCTATTTTTATTTGAATTGAATGGTATACTAATTTGGGTTATTGCTAAAAAAACAAAATGGTGTAATTTGAATAAAAAATATTAATTTATATTAACTTGGTGATTCAAATATTCTTTTTATAGAAGTCATCGAGTTGAATCTTACAACTGTATTATTTTTTAAAAAATATCAATTTTTAATTAGATTTTCTTTATCATCTTAATTAATATCCCTCCCATCATGTGATAAATCGAGAAATATATACAAATTTAGTAGTGCTAAAATGACTGCTTTTAAATGACTACGGTGGTTCGATGGACTGCCGTGGCAGAGGATCAACAAAAGCAGCAGTCAAGATTGAGGTTTGGGTTTCTTTTTGGATTTTCCATGACCCATATGCCGTGAAAGCTGAGATCATTTCTAAAGAGAAAGAGTAGTCGATCGAGGAGAGTTCTTGTGGACAAGTTGGAGCGTGTGGTTGAGGCTGATGTTGGAATGTTAAATTTGGATTAGAGTGAAGAACAAACTATTTTTTTATTGTGTTTAACTAGTGTTTCTAGATATAAAAGATAAATATATTTAGAATAATTTATATATTTTAAAACAATTATACACAGAAAAACTTATATTTTCTATTTTGATTTTTCTATCTCGAGAAAATAAAATTTAATGATTTTTTAATGAGTAATGCATTTTTAAAATGATACAAGAATAAAATTTAATTTTAATTAACTCATAAACTAATCAAATATTCTTTATCATTGAATAAAAAGATATAAAAATAATATATCCACTCATCAACCAACCTTCTTCAAAATTATTGTAGTTCTTCTCTAACCCTCTCGGATCTTTTCACTCATACCTATTCTCCTGGAAAGTGGGAAGAACTGTTCCTTCTGGGATTTAGCAGCTAGATTTCCTGTGACATGTTAGATGAAGAACTGTTCCTTCTGGGATTTAGCAGCGCCGTGAGTGTGTGTGCTGCTAGATTTCCTGTGACATGTTAGATCCCTATGTTTTCCTTGTCTCATCTTCATCTGATAAGTAAATAAACTTCATGTGTGGAAACAACAGAGAGATTTGTTCATGTTTGATAAAGATTTTTCTTAATTTTTTTTTTTAATCAGAACGTGGCAAGTCTTGGAAGAATAAGTTTATGAACGTCGGAAATGGCAAATAACGGGAATAGTCGGGCATCCATGTTCCGTCCACTTTCACCTTGGTTTCTCCGTCTATTATTATAACAGAAGTTAAAAAGAACTCAATATTTTACCGTGTACGTTACACAATAAAATTACCATTTTATTCCTGGTTGGGGAAATTATTTGGCTTTGTTTTAGGGGCAAAAGGTCTTTTTCCAAGAGACTCATTAGTCATTACAGGAAAAAGGAATGACATTAGATTATATTTTTTGTATTTTTATTGCACAATATAATTTACTCCTGACAACAAAAAAACATTAAGTTTTAGTCAAAAGGGGCATTTTAGTTTTGGTTTAATTTCCAAGCAATTAAATTACGTAATCTCCCTTGGAATGTGAAAAACTGTCTGTGATGAAGGAGTTTTTGTTTTTTTGGGTTATTTGATGTAATTAGAGGCAACATAATAATTAACATAATAATTTCGTAAAAAAGAGATGGAAGCATGTGAACAGTATCCAACGGGTTTAAATGGCTTCCGTAGATTGCCAAAACTTGTTTCCAAAGCGACAACTAAAACATCTCGGTATCCCCTTCACAAAGAGACAGCGAGTGTGGCATAATTGTTTACCTTTTGTTTTTTTTATTTTTTTCTTCAACTTGATTTTCTTCTTAGCCTTAAAAAGAATCAAATCAGCCTCTCAGGTTTATTGTCCTCAAGATTTCATCCCTTATTCTCTTTGTTATATTTTTTTAATTTAAAATAATTTTTTAGATTTAGGATTTTTGTTAATTTCATCCTTATTTTCTTTATTACAATTCTGTTTATGTAGAATGATCTATAAAATTAATGATTTTTTTTAATTACATCCCCAATAGATATTTTCATTCTTCAAATTTGACTCTTATTCTTTTAATTACTAATTATTTTATTATATATGGTTTTTGAATTTTATTTTTTTGCAATTTCATCCTTCTTCAGTTTTTTCCTTCAAATATAATCCTTTTTTTTCTTTATTATTGTATTTCTATTTACCTTGCAAGATTTGTTTAGATTGATTTTTTTATTTCATCCTCCGACATTTCATTAGTTAGGTGTTTAGCTTTTTAATTAAGTTCAAATTTAGAATTTAATGGGTTGCGGGTTTAAGAGATTAATCCTAATTCACAAAGTTGACATGAGTCTCCTCTAGTTTTTTTCCTTTTTTAAAGTTTTTTACCCATCCTCCAACATTCATTTTTTTTCTTCTCTTATGAGAATTTTTAGTCGTTTTGAAAATAGAACAGGTTGCCTAGATTTTTTTTTTGTTAAATTTAACAAATAGAACAGGTTGCCTAGATTTTTTTTTGCTAAATTTAACTTTTTAAAAGGAATTTTGTTTTTAAATTAAATTTAATTAATTAATTTCATCCTTTAACATTGAATTTTTTAGGTGTTGAGCCCGAGTCAAGAATTTAACGAATTGCATGTTTGAGAGTTTAACTTGGCTTTACAAGATTCATCCAGGTTTTCTTGTTTTTTTTTTAGTATTTTTTTTTAATTTCATCTTACAATATTCTTTTTATTCGCTTTCTATAAGATTTATCTTTCTTTTTAAAGTAAAAAGGGTTTCCTTATGTTTTTTTTTTGTTATATCTTTGTTAAGTTTAGCTTCTTTAAAATAAATTTTATTTTTTAATTAAATTAAATTTATTGATTTCATCATTTGGAATTTAGTTTGATATGTGTTGAGCTTCTTAGTTTAGCTAAAGTTTATAATTTAATAGATTAGATGTTTAAGAGACTAACCCAGGTTTACAAAGTTTACCGGGCTTGTTTCTTTTTTTTTTAGTTTTTTTTAATTTTTCATCTACAAATATTTTTTTATTTTTGTTTATTCACTTTATATGATGTTTTCTTGTTTCCGACTCACCACTATGATAGCACATGTGACCACTTTTAATTACCAAAATCTTAGATTTTTCTACTCTTTTTAAAACATTCATACCGCATGAATATCCTTTTTTATACTGATAAAAAAAATCACCAAGCCTGTGGTGTAGTAAAAGCAATTTATTTAGTGTTTACCAAACAACAATGAGTTTTTATTTTTCCATGATGGAAAAAAAATGTGAAAAAATAGAATAGCTTCAAATTTATCTTTTAAAATAGCATTAATAGAACATATTTAATTGTCTCACATGAAAGTTTGATCATAACAAGTAAAAAATCATCCAAAAAAATATAAATACTTTGAAAATATAACAATATCTTACCAACATCATGACCTTATTTTGACTGCCAATATGCAATACGCACAAATAAATTTTGGGTTATACAGGGAAATATATTTTCTCTAATTCCTTCTTGATCGCAATATTTTTATAGAAACTTATTATTAGAAAATTAGTAAATACAAATGGATACACCAATAAAAATATTTCATTGGTAAATTACTATGAGTTTTTTTATCTAGATATGCCATTGTAATAGCCATCGGTAAACAACGAAGAAAATATTATCTTAGTATATACCAGAAGAATTATAATGGAAAAATAAGGAATGAAATTTTTTTTTATGATGATGTGTTATTTTTATAGATAGAATTACCGATGGATTTAAATCCATCAGTAAATCCATTTGTAATATTTAATTTATGACCTGACGTGCAACCTTCCTCTCTCCCTCCCTCATTTCTTCTTTCTTCTCTATTTTTCTTTGCAACAAACACCACAAAACCCCTCTTAATTTTATCACAAATCAACCTCCCGCTACAAATCCAACCACTCCAATACTTAGTTTGTTTGCATCCTTATTTTGATTCAAATTTTATTGATTATTCTTTGCTTCAATTAAGCAAAACTACCTATTTTTTATTTGAAATCAATTTTAAATTATTAATTTTTATGGCATATTTTTGTAGTATATGTTTTTTGTTTAGATGTTTACTTGTTTTACAGTTTTTTTCAATAGAAATTTATTATATGAATGTATGATTTGTACATGTTAGGGTTTGTTTGAGATTTTATAAAATTGTATTTATTTGTAAATTGATGAAATTTAATTTGAATTTCTGACTTATGTGTTTTGTGATGAAATAAATAATGCTTATTTAACGAGTCTATTTTATATTTTATCAATTTTATTATTGAGTTAAATTTTTGGTAAATGTATAAAAATTTGAATTTATATAGATAATTAGTAATGAATTAGTTGTAATATTAAAATAATTTGAATAAGTTTGAGTTAAACCAATGTTCTGTTATTTATTTGGTTTACGTAATTAATTAATACATGTTGTCATTAATATTTTATATAGATTTGACATAATTAATGGATGATCATTTATAGATGTATCAAGATTAACCCAAAGGGTTGCATAGGATGTAGTATTGTAATGAGGTTCAAGGTTTTATTAATGATACACTATATAATCAGAGAAATATTAGTGGAGGCAGTATTGGATGTCCATGTAAGAGATGTAAAAATAAAAAAATTCTCGATTAAGAAGTTGTAATGATACATCCTCTATAAAACGGGTTCATGGAAAGATACCTATGTTGGTTTGCATACAGATAATCATATGTTCCTCATAAGACCATGTTACAAAGGATGATTAAGTCAATTTTTAGTTCCAACAATATGTATAAAGTTGGAGATGACAATAGTAATTGACACGACTAAAAGATTGATGTCTTCTCCCAAGTGCAGGAATGTCGAAGTAATAAATAACCCGACAAGACCGGGGTCGAACCACAGAGAGGTTAATTGTATAAATTATAAATAATAATAATACAATAACAATAACAACAACAACAACAATAATAATAATAATAACAACAACAACAACAACAACAACAAGAATAATAATAATAATAATAATAATAGTAGTAGTAGTAGTAGTAGTAGTAAAGAAAAAGAAGAAGAAGAAGAAGAAGATGAGAACTTTTAAATGGAATATTAACGTAAAGATTTAACAACGATAACAATAAATGTCAAGGTTAGAGGATCCACTAATGGTATGTCAAACAAATATAGTATAAACTCTTATTAGTCAATTGGAAACCACACACAAAGGAGGTTCCAATCAGATTATAGATTGTTAACATGATTACATTAGTCATCTTATTCAATTAATGCTAATACTTGTAAATCTCGTCAAGCATTCATGATTATAACTTATGTTAACAACTTATGTTAGATCCCCATCATGATTTGGTCAAAATTAATATAAAGGGTTAGACTTTGTAATATCAATGATGTCTTTGTTTTCACTAAGCAATAATAGCAAGTTTGTTACATATACACTCCTTTCTTCAATCGTTCAAGAATTGATTGGTCATTCATAATGAAAATCAAATCTAGAGATCGTGTTTAGGTTGATCAAGATGACAATAATGAATTAACTATAACATACGATATCTTTTAATTTGATAAGTTAGTTGATTCATGTCGAGCTGCTCTGTCTAATGACTTAGAAGAAAATTCAACTTTTAATATTGTCAAAAATACTTTTATTGATGTTGATGTTAAACTTAAAGAGTTAAATGATATTTTAAAAATCATTGAACATACACAAGTTAATAAAGATGATGATAGCGACAAAATCAATGTAAAAGATTGTGATGGATATGACAATAATAAAATTGAAGAAGATAATTCTGATTAATTTGCATAACATGAATGTGTAATGCTATAAACTGTAATGTAATATTTCTACATGAAATTAACTTTAATGCAATGATAATGACACTCCAGTGCATTTGATAGTTTCACATTACGATTACACTCTAGTGTAGAGAATCGAAATCAATGTGTTTAGGGTTCCATTACCTTCATTTAACATGCGAAACAAATGATAAGATTCTTTTTTAAGTACATCCATATTTCTTGGGTTGAGATTTACTATTTTTTTTTCTTTTTTTTTTCCTTTTCTTTGTTATGTTCTTGGGTTGAGATTTACTATTTTTTTTTTCTTTTTCTTTGTTATGTTTTTTTTTTACTATATATATATATATATATATATAACTTAAAACGCAATGCATGTTTAACCCATGTAATGAGTTTTAGGCTAATGACTCCCAAACTAATTGGTTTTAGGGCATTAAATGTTGATACAGCCTTATGAGCTTAGTAACTCGGGTTGCAGATACTGATGCATAGATAGTATAATATTTGATTTTCTTAAACTTTTCTCCATAACCCATGTAATAAGCACTGAGCTAATAGCTTCCAAATTAATTGACTTTAGGGTATTAGGTGTTAAAACACCCCTCAGGCTTACTTGTATTTGTTAGGCAAGATACGAAACCAAACTTATATATGTTTTAATTATCATCAATATTATATTTAATTTTTTTTTTACAAATTATATCTTATCCCTTTCCTTTAGCTATTACCTTTAACAAAAGAACAATTAATGTAAAAATTAATCTTTAACAAAAGAACAATTAATGTAAAAATCAATTGTGCAACTCACAATCATATGTTAAAGTATGTGTGTGAAAATGAAGGTTTATGAATACTTGTTTAATGAGTATATGAGCATAATCAAATGATAACAATGCGAGAGTTTGTAAACCTGGATATTTCAAAAAGTGTTATGATAGACCTTGTCCTCAATATCATAAGGTGGAAAGATAGAGTATAGAAGACATCATCTAAAACAACGAATACTAATAAACCTGAAACATACTGCAAAAATAATAAAATAGAAAATATTATGCTATTAATAAAACTAAAAGACACAAGTTCTTACAAACTATGACTCAAATCCAATTTAAGCTTTTTACAACTTTCTTTATTTGACTAGTATATTCAACTCATAAAGGAATCAATTACAGAGATAAAAGATTATAGTTGATTAAGCAGTTGTTTAGCAGTAGTAGCAGAGATTATGATTTGTCATACCGAGATGTTAGAAAATTCTATTCTACAGCATGATCAAGAAAAGATAACAATTTATCATTAAAAATATTAATATTAAGTAAACCTATAGGTTTATAGTGAATGTTCAATTAGGCCCAAAAGAAGATATGGAATATCTTTTCTAATATTCCCAGACCACTTGATAAGGCAATAAAGGTGTTAGCATGATCAAACATTGCATTCATTCGTTTAGACATTGTGGAGATCTGTAGTTTCTCTTCAACTATTTTTCTGATTATATCCACTTTAGCTAAAGCTTTGGGAATGATACTTAAAACTTGTCTGCCTTCTAAAAATGCAGTTAATGAGACATTCCCCATTAAACCAAAGTTGCCTCCTTCATACACTAAATGAATATTTTTCTCAGCTAGTACCCAACCAAGATGAGTTGTTGATTCAAAAAACTCCTTTTCTTTCCTAGGACTAGATCCACAGAAAACACAAATATTTCTTATTTGATAACTTGAGGAATCTGTCATTTCTACACACTTCTATATCTTTTGAATGTATGGGTTAAGTAGAAATAAAGAGAAGATTTTGTAGATGAGAATTTGAAAATAAAATCATATCACATATATATACACCAGCTAGAGTCTTACTTTCTTTTTCATTTTTTTCCTTTTTCTTTCCAGAACATGTGTATATACAAGTAGTTGTGATTATAACTCACATCTTTTTTTGGTTTTACGTCCAAGAATAGCTTAAAAACCCTCTATAGGTTGGGGATAAGCTTCCTATCTAGTTTTTTAAAAAACTGAAAAACAAGGTATTTTCTAGTCAGATTCCTAAAACTAAGTCGAGCATGTTCTTTATGAAAATGAGGTCATAAATCATAAATTGCATGAGATACATCTATATTAAGGTACGTCTCAAGAGTCAATTGAGGATTATCTACGAACTCTTTATGTTTGGAAATAAATCCTAATTTTTGACAATTTTCACAGGTTTTGCAGAATGCATGTTTGTCCTTGAACATGGTAAACCAATAAAATCCACATTATATGATTTTTGCAATCGTCTTTGTTAACGAGAAATGACCCTTACATGTCTCGGAATGAAAAAAATTTAATGACACTACTTACCTCATTGTTGAATAAGTAAAGGTCATCCCAATAAAAGTTCTGCATGTTGCTCAAAAACTTTCTTTTATCATAGGTATCTAAATGAGCTGGAAAAAATCTTGAAGGAAGAAAATTATCAATATTAGTAGACCAAGATATTGAAGCAATAGAAAGTACAGATTCATCATGAAAGCAATTATTAATTGGTGTGATGTCAGATGTTGAATCTATTGTCAATTTTGACAAATGATTCGTAATAATATTTTTGGTGCCTTTTTCATCCTTGATTTTTTCCTATTTGAAAGCTTTAAAGATTTTAGAATCGTGATTGACTTTACTTTGTTTGGTCATGGCATAAGGAAATGAAAGTAATGGTAGGGAATTAGTCTTTTCTTTGCAATGTTCAGGTTTAACCCCTTTCTTACTCTTAGAGGTTAACTCATCATCTTTTTCATAAGGTTCAAAAATGATTTTTTCAATAACCTTACCACTATAAAGAGTAATGACTAATTGGACTTGATCCATATGTCGACTTACAGAGTTGTTTGCATTTAAGTAATGACTAATTGGACTTGATCCATGTGTCGACTTACAGAGTTGTTTGCATTTGAATTGTATTGTCCTTTGAGATTTTGCTATAGTTAAGATGAGAATTTACCTTTCTCCTGAAACTAAAAGCTAATGTGAATCTTGCAAGAATATTTTTAAAATCTGTCATGATTGAGCAAGTTGAGTGTTAATTATCTCTTGCTTTTTAATGAATGCATGCAATGTTTCCTTAAGATTTCTTCGAGGATGAGGAACATAAAGAAATGCATATTTATGAGAATTTTAAAAATTATAGTGTGCTTGAAATGGTAGTTGTAAAGTTTATACATTGTTGTTACTACTTTTCAAACTAAAATTTAGATAATCTCTTCAACCTGGATTACATATTTGTGAGTATGGATCATGATTTGACCATTAAAAATTGTTTAAAGCACTGACTACTTCATGGAGACATTCCTTAGAAGAAGATAAATTTAGACAATCATTAATTAAATGTTCATTAGTTTTATAAATTTGACACAAAATTTATTGTACAGATTTTAATTGACCACTCCTTTTCAATTCCAATGCCTCGACTTTTCTAGCTAAAGATGTAAATTTAGCTTGGAAGTCATGATCTTCCCTAAGGTTGTATATATCTCCACTAAATATATGAGTTTGAGTTTTATTCGGTGTCTCATAAGTACATGTAATGTCACAATTTTAAGCATTTTCAGCTAACAAGTCTATGTACTCCATTGCTTCATTAAGGTCTTTATCTTCAAAAGTTTCATTGCACATCAATTCCACAATTTGCCTATTTTTAGGTGTTAACCCTTCATAAAAATATGAAACCAATCTTTATATTTCAAAACTATGATGAGTCAACAGTATTAAGCAAGTCTCTATACCTATCCTAACACTAGTAAAATGTTTCTTATGACTTTTAAATGAATGTAGTGATTTGTCCTTTGAAAAGGTTTGTTCTATGAGATAGAAAAAACTTCTTTAAAAATTATGTTTGCATTTCATTCCAAGCACGAATGGATCCTAACCTAAGATTTTGTAGCCATGTTTTGGCTTTATCTTTTAAAGAAAAAGAAAAAAGCTTTAATATCATGGTATTTATACTACAATTTAAGTCATTATAAGTATTACAAACTTGTTTAAACTCTCTTAAATGCAAATATATATTTTCTAGATCAAAGCTATGAAAAGTAAGTAAAAGTTAAATAATGTTTGGCTTAAAATTAAAATGAAATGCTATAGGAGGAAAAATTATGCATGATGATGGACTTGTTCTTGTTGGATTCATATGGTCTCTTAGTGTTCTAACTTGATTATTCTCATTATTCTCATTTTAAAGCGATTAATTATCCTCTTTGGCCATGTTTTCTGAAGAAGATGAGGATACCCTAAAAAGTCTACCACTTAATGTATATAACTAAACTATTATGCATATGTAGGAAGAAAATAAAAAGAAGAAAAAAAAAAGAAACAAAAATTATATATAAAAAAATTAAATTAAAATAAATATTATAATTTATACAGAAATTTACCTCCTCGGCAACAACGCTAAAAACTTAAGTACCTCCTCGGCAACAACGCTAAAAACTTGAGACGACCAAAAAATTGATGTCTTCTTCCAAGTGCAAGAGTGCTGAAGTAATAAATAACCCAGCAAGACTAGAGTCGAACCACAACGAGATTAATTATATAATAATAATAATAATAATAATAATAATAATAATAATAAGTTAAAGAGAACTTTAAGATGTAAGATTAATGTGAGAATTAAACAATGATAAAAACAAATGTCAAGGTTAGAGGATCCACTAATGGTATTAAAAATAAATATAATATAAACTCTTTTTATTATTCAACTGAAAACTACACACAAAAAAGGTTCCAATCGGATGATTTGTCATTAATAACTCATTATAAATTGTTAACATGATCATATTAATTATCTTGTTTAAATAACATCAAACTTTTAAATATTGTTAGGAATTCATGATGTTAAGTTATGTTAATAATAAATCTAGTTCTTTTTGTAGCACAGATGTAGGTTACACTATATGGTTAGCTATGAAAGTGCCACGTATTTGTTGTACCAAGTATTATACAAAACAAATCTAAATTAACCATTTAACAAGTAAGATATTATGAATTAATAAGATAAAAATAATAAGACATGTTAATAGCAAGTTGTTTAGAATATAATCATTGAAGTCCATATTGAATTTATATTATACTTATTCTAGCATCGTTAGTGAAACATTTTCACCTTGACATAATAAACTTAATTAAACATAATAAAGAAGAGAAACATAAATAAACAAGAATATAACATAATTATATAAGTATAGTAAAGGAAATGAAAGATATAAATAAGAGGTTAATGAAACTATAATATGCAATAAAACTTGAACATTAAACTGCAAAAAAAAGAACGAATAAGGAAATGATCTTGATTTGAAAACCAAGATGTCTAAATGTATGGTAAATACCTCCTTTTATAGCTAAAATTTAAAACTATTGATTTGATGACTAATTATTGAGTGGGTGGCTACCTTTTGACTTGGTGACGACCTTTGTATTTTTGTCTAAACAAAACAGCATTGCTAACATCAGAATTTGAATAAATAGTCTTCATGAAAGTTTTGGAAATTTGTCTCAGCTTTCCAAAATGATCTTGATTTGAAAACCAAGATGTCTAAATGTATGGTAAATACCTTCTTTTATAGCTAAAATTTAAAACTATTGATTTGATGACTAATTATTGAGTGGGTGGCTACCTTTTGACTTGGTGACGACCTTTGTATTTTTGTCTAAACAAAACATCATTGCTAACATCAGAATTTGAATAAATAGTCTTCATGAAAGTTTTGGACATTTGTCTCAACTTTCCAAAAAAAAAAAAGCTCAATAGGACTTCTAGAACTCGAGATATAAGCCGAAAACTTAATAGTATTTGGGTTGTAAGACAGATTCAAACTTCTCTTTTGATGTTAAGATTTGGATTTTCAAACAGTAGAATTGAATCTTGAACTTTTATGAATATTTTAGGCTTATGTCTTAACTTTCCATCTATATAAACCAAATCTAAATCCAAGTTCTACAGTTACAGTTATAATTAAACCAAACCTAAATCCAAGTTCTACAGTTACAGTTATGATTCAATAACCAAATAGTATTCTAATTTGAATTGAACAACATCTCTTATATAAACTTAGTTATTTCTTTGTCTTTTTAATTTCAATAGTTAAACAAATCAATCAATCATTTGAATTATGAAACATACCTGTATTTAAAATGAGCATTTATCATAAATTAAAGATACTTATATTATTAGACTTGTTATTATAAAACATGTTTAAGTTAGAGAATTGAATGATATTTTAAGTACAATATGATGATATAAAATCTTAATAAAAATACACTTTAAGAAATAATTAGCACACTTTTTCAGCCAATAAATCCATCTATAGAAGTATTATTGATGGACTCACTAATAGACCACAAATCATAAACGAAAGTTTTTTTAATGGATTATATTTTTCCATGATCATGTTAACAACTTTTATACCAATAAATTATAACTATATCGATAAAAAAGTCTATCAATAAATATAAAATTTTTGGGTAGCAATCCTAAATTTAATTGCTAGGATGTTTTTGGAAAACTTAAATCAATATAATAAAAAATAATATCAGTGTTAAGATTAGATGCTTTTCAGTAAGGCTTCATATATATATATATATATATATATGAAAAAGGAAAATGAAAATCGAACTATTCAAAATTAACGCAAATTAAAGGGAATTAATGATTTTTGTGACAATTCAAGCTGGCCAGGTGCGTATAAGAAATTTCCTCTGCAAAACAATTCATCGATCTTCTGCAAAAATAATGAAATTAATCAAACAAGTTATATAGAGAACACACATGCTATATTGACCAGTGATACAAATTAATGCTAACAAATCAAAATCTAATGGTGAATTAAATGCTGGTAATTAAGAAATTGTGTTTCCTCTATTTATTTTTCAAAATTAATTTTGAGATTTTTATTTTTCAAATATTTACTTTGAATGTATCAAATAGTATTAGAGATTCACCTTTGAAATTTTATCTTTAAAATCTCTTTTTGTTTTTTAAAAAAATTTATCTTAATTTCAATTGACTCGAAGTTGCTCGAGAATTCATCTCACCATACAAGAAAAAAAAATAAGAATTTAAATGTTGGTTATAAGAAAGATGGATTTTTTTTGTAATAATATTTTCAAGAGCAATTACTTAGGTAGTTTATTTCTATTATTGACTCGAAGTTGCTCGAGAATTCATCTCACCATACAAGAAAAAAAAATAAGAATTTAAATGTTGGTTATAAGAAAGATGGATTTTTTTTGTAATAATATTTTCAAGAGCAATTACTTAGGTAGCTTATTTCTATTATTAGATTTTTTTAGAGATATTCGACAATGAAAATAGTGTGATCTGTTGAATTTAGGATTGTAATTAATTAATTTTTTTTTTAAATTTATATCTTTATCTATGAACCCATGTAATAATCTCCTGATTATAATTTATTTTTAGCTAATTTAGAGAAAATGGTATGTAAACCATAATGGCAACCATTGATAATACAGAACGAAGTTAATCAAGAAATAAATCTGTATGTAAATATATCATAATTTATTTGGACAACAAGAATAATTAACTCAATACAAAAAAATCTTAAATCCAAATCCACTCCAGTCTAACATAATTGAAGAACAAATCCATCAAACCCTAAGCAACCAAAACGGCAGCAAAAAGCCCCGCAGACAAAACTCCACCAATGGACACTTTCTTCAAAACAGCATTTGATGGTTTAGGAGCTTCAGCTGGTGAATAAGGTCAATGGACACTTTCTTCAAAACAGCATTTGCAGCTGGTGAATAAGGGTTGGCTGGAGCCGGAGTAGAAGATGGAGGAGGCGAAGGAGGAGAGTCAACCGTAGGGGCTGGAGTTGGTGCAGCTTTCGGTGTTGCCTTTGATGGTGATGGTGAAGGAGTAGGAACAGAAGCAGGTGCAGGTGTAGGAGAATGATCAGGAACATGGGCTTCTGGTGAAGGTGTAGGAGAAGATTTTGGAGACCGTGCCATGGTAGACCCAACAAGCAAAATCGCCATCAGGGTCATCCAGACAACACTTGTGGAAGCCATGGCAGATACTCAGAGACAGACAATGTACTCAAGAGAGTTTTGTTTAGCGTTAGAATTGGAAGAGAGGTGCATGTATTTATAGGAGGAAAAGATGATGTTTTTTTAGAGCATGTAGTGAGGCAAAATACACTCTTTTGTGCTGGAATTAGGGTAGGAAATTACACTGTTAAGGAATATAGTTGTCAACAGGTAATGACGGTCCCGCGAATGAGATGGTTAACAAATCTGTACAATCATAGTTAGGATATAAATGATATTATCAAATCAGTCAAAATTAATAATTTGAAGATTGTCATTTATTTTTTATATAATTAAATTATAGTTTTGAAAACACACAGTGTGATCGACCCTTTTTTATGCTAAGATTTAGAATCTTTTCTCTTTTATTTTTGGTAAAACCTGAAATCTTATTTCTAGGTTTTTCTAATCAATTACAACCATTGATTTGTTAATGAACAATATTTGTATTATTCAAATATTTTTCTGATTAAGTTATTTGGTAAATTAGCATGAGATGCTGTAATGTTATTTTATTTCTTTTGCAGGCACTTTTTACACAATAATCAAATTGTTCTAATGATGACCATTGCAAGCTTTTGAACTCAAAGTTGGAGACGTATATGTTTAAGAGTGTAATTGTAATTACTTTTAAAATTTATTTTATTTAAAAATATATTAAAATAATATTTTTATTTTTTAAAAATTATTTTTAACATCAACATATCAAAAAAATCTGAAAAACTAAAACAATATTAATTTTAAATAAAAAAATAAAATTAAAAAAAAACACTTTTATAACTAATTTCATGGTTACACTTTCATTTCTGGATTCAATATTTTATTTTCCTTTTATTGTTTTTATTTCTCGGATAGCTATTAAAGAAGACTTATTATTGAAAACATGATATATAAAAGAATCCAATTAAATACTAATTAACAAAACTCAAGATTACGGTTGGAGAAAATTTATTGTCGAACGTGTAATTATAGAAAAAATAAAATAAAATAAATTGAACACTAATTAAAATAAATCAAGAGAGTTTCTTAAGATTAACATATAAAATGGTAGAATATCATACAACACTAACGAGGGGGAAAGGAGAAAGAATTGAAGAGTACAATGATCAATCCTCGAATATTGGATTTTCATCCAAACAAGCTTAATCATGATCCTTCGGTGGTTACCTTTGGCAGACTATCATTAACTTTATAAAATCTCTATTTAATACAAAATTTAGTGGCATTAACTAATTCTATGGTTACACTTTCATTTCAATAATTAACTAAAATATTCTAATATTTTTTGTCAAAGATATAAATTTCATTGAAATACAAATAGAAAAGACCTCTACATTTAGATATGAAACCAACCAATAGATGATCATATAACTCACAAATTTACAAGAAAATCCTCAATTTGGAGACTCTTTGTTTGCATCCAATTGGCAAATTGAGTCAGTTTTAATTGTTTGCAATTAATTTTGGACTAAATTGGATTTAATATAATTGAAATTAATGAATTAATTAGACTAAATTGGACTGAAATAAAAGTCTCAGACAATCATTTAGGCAAATCTATTCTAACTATTTTAATTGCTAACAAAAATATATTTGTTATATTAAAACTTGCGATGAAAAATATTTTGCAACACAATTTTAACCGAAACTAACATATTGGCTAGCCTGCAAATCAATAATATATATTTTTAAATGTTAAAATAATATAAAAAATATAAAAAATATATTAAATATTTTTAATTTAATAACAATATTAAATCCAAAATAATATTGGATTTGACTATAAAGACAGGTCCAATAACATTGGGTTTAGCTAGGTATTGGATCTAATTTTTTTAGGATTGGCTGACAATATAATCCAATATTATTGGGTCAAGCTACGTAATCAGACCCAACATCAATATATTATTTTAAAAATAGAAAAACTTAAAAAATATTAATTTGTAGTGAAGAAGAAAATCTAAAAATTTTCATTTTTTAAAAAAGTATTTTTAAAACACAAAAAACAAATATGCTTTAATAAGAAAATTCAAACCAACTTGAAATGAAAAAAAAAGTTATCATCATTCAACTTTTGTACAATATAAAAAAACTCATATCAATTTTTTTTATAACTTGAAAAAAAATCAATAAGAAAAAAGAAAAAAAATTAAAGTGAGAAAAAATAAAATTAGAAATATCTTAAAAGGAAAAAAATTAAAGGGAGATAAATTAGTTGTCGATGTATTATGTGTTTGTATTATGCACTATTTATGATGCTACTATTAAAAATACTTTATTTGAAAATGATGATAGTACAAATACATTCCGTGTTTTTAATTTATGTGGAGTGCGGGTCAATATGCTAATTATTATATTATTATAAAAAAAATTATTTTTAAAAATATTTAAAAAAAATATATATTAATATGATATTTTTTTATTTTTTAAGATTAATTTTTAATGCCATCACATGAAAATAATACAAAAATATCAATTAGCCCCGTAGCTAGACCAAAAGGTTTTAGTTTGGCTGCAAAGCTAGACCTAATATCCTAAAAAAATAAAATTAAAAATATCTTAAAATATATATTTTAAAAAATATATTGAGATTGTTTTTTTATTTTGTAAAATCTATTTTCTATATCATCACATCAAAATAATACAAAAAACAACACAAAATATTTATTTGAAGTAAAGAAAAAAATCAATTTTTTAAAAAGTATTTTTAAAAAGCAAAAATAAACATGGTTTAATAAAAAAAAATTCAAAACCAACCTTAAATGAAAAAAAATATCACGACCTAACTTTTTTACATATAAAAAAAGTCCAATCAATTTTTTTTTATAGTATGGAAAAAAAATTAGAAAAAAAATTAAAAAGAAAAAAATTAAAATTAAAAATATCTTATAAGAAAAAAAAATTAAAGGAAAAGAAATTAATTATCAGTGTATTTGGGCGCTACTCTGTTATACATTATTCATGATGCATATTGGACACTGTCCATCTCTATTGGATCCTGTTGTCAACAAGACCTATCTTTTATTGGATCTTGTTAGGTAATAGGGCCCACCTATTAGGGAAAAGAAATTCAATCAACCTAATCTTAAATAAAAAAGTATTTTCATTAGTTAACTTTTATATAATATAAAAAACTTTAATCAATTTATTTTCTCTTTATTATATGAAAAAAGAAAAAAAATTTAAAAAGACAAAAAAACTAAAATTGGATATATCCGAGTCTGGCTCAAAGCCGGACCTAACATCTATTGGAAGCGATTTGGATCTGGCTGCCAAGGCAGACTCAACAACTTTTAGCATAGAAAACACAAAAAATAATGCCTTTAATATTACTTTTTGACTAAAAAACAGCAGAAATAACACCTTATAACATTTTATAGTGCTATAGTGTCATTTTCAATGCAAACACTTCATATTTATAATATAGTTAATAGTGCAATGAGTTTACGTCTATAGTAAATATACAATACCATACAATACTTTTCTTATTCTTTTTAAAGTATAATATAATATTTGGCTTTGATTTTTAAAACAACTAAAAATAATTAAAATAAATAAAATATTTATAAGTTATTTTCTTTTTGTTGTTTTTTTCAACATTGCTATATATTTATGAAAAATTCACATGACTACCATGTGATTCTCTCAAGTGAGTTAATATTAGTTAAAAAATGTGTTACATAGATTTTTGTTAACAATTGAAATCAGTTATAAATGTAATGAATATAGGGTCAAATTTGAAAAATTATTTATACAGGGTTCAAGTTGCCAATATGATACAAGCTCATGGTCTCAAAATAGGGTTTTTCTAAAATCTTAGTTAGAAACTAAATATCTAGAAATCATATCTAAATATATTAATACATTTCATATAGTGTTTACAATAATTATAATTTTTTTCCTGTCGTTTTTCATGTAATACTAAGGTATTGGAAGAAACTAATTATTTGTATAAAAATAAATATATTTGCCAATCAATCATCAATGAACATATTTATTTATTGAATTGGATTATTTCACACAAAAAATAGTGACAATGGCTGCTGAAGATGCTTTGTATCATTATATGATTGGTTTGGTACTCTTGGCACCTTATATTTTGAATGCAGATTTTAGCTTCGTAAATAAAAAAAAAAAGTATGATATTTTTGTGTTTAATAGTTTTGCAATATAATATTGAAGTTATTGGTACTTGGTTATTCTCTTTTCTTGTTTTTATTGTTTGTTTATCTGATGAAAGAGAAGTATATTAGTATTTGTTTTTTGAGTTTTCCTCTGTTAATCTAGACTAATTTATTTTTTAATTGTAAAATTATATATTTATCATGTTAATTTATATTTATTTACATTAATTTTCTTGTTATTTTTTATTTTTATATTTTTTGTGAAAAAATGTTTTTTTCTTGGTTATCTTAATTATGTTTTTGTTATTTGTTATTATTATTTTTTTATTTTATTCAAATAAAACTAAATAATTTGGCTAGTTAAGATTATAACTTCAATTATTAGATTTTTTTATATAAATATATTTACATTACCTTAATATTTTACATTAAAAAACTGGTTATACGAATATAATTCAATCAAGTTTTAAGGAGGTGTTTGACAGTGTAGTAATAATTATTTTTTAAAATTTATTTTTATATCATTAAATCAAAATAATTATAAAAATATATATATATTTTTTAATTTTAAATATTTATAACACAATTTCAATAAAAAATAATAACATAAAAAATATAATTTAATTAGTTAAATTTGAATGAGTTTGCTTTTTAGAAGTTATTAATTTGAGGTGATTAATTCATAATAATAATAATAATAATAATAATAAAATTATTAAAAAATTATATAATTATTAATTTTAAAATATTAAAAAATTAATTAATGTGACCTAAGCCTGCATGAATACTCACAATTAAAAAAAAAAAACAATAAAAAAATAATATAAAACACAAATCCACTTACCATTCGAACCAAACCCAAGAACAGGCAACTTCTTGCTTGAAGCCTCCGACACGGTACCCGCACCAGAGCCGCTACACTCTTTACAGCTGAGTACTTTCTTATGTTAGCAAAACTTCACCATGATGAACAACCGTCACTGCTCCACGTGCCACCACCAATTCCAACATCGTCGATCGCCTCATTTTCAACACCACTGGAATTACCAAACCGAAGCCAAAAACAAAAACAAAAACAAAGCTTTTCTATAGTCAGACTTCTGTCAAACTACCATTGTAGTAACCGTTCGGAATCGCCACCTGAAACCCTTATTTCCCAATGTAACCTTAAACCCTGCAAATTCTATACAAACCCCACTTCCACGGTCACCGCTCGTCTATTTTTCCACAACCAGAGTGATGCTACAACCGCCGTGGTGTCACTATGGGAACGGAGGCTTGCTGGGGACCATGTCTATACTCCGGTAACCGATTTTGGTGTAAATGAAGGGGAGTTGAATGAGAAGATTATAGGTCTGCTTAAGTTGTTTGTAGAGAAGGTGTTAGAAGGGGAGGTAGTAAAATAATTGTAGAGGAAGATTGTATCTTTGCCTATGGAAATTAATAAATTTGCGAGCTTTTCGAGGAGGCCGAGAAGGGTTAGGGTTTATAGTGAGAACAAGATGAAGAAGGAGGCGTTAAGGGTGGAAATGGAGGGGGTTGTTAAGAGGGTAGAGGAGTTTAGGAAGGGAATGAGGTGTTTGATGGATTGTATTGAAGGGAAGGGGATTGGTGACTTGGGGGTTTTGAGGGTTTATGATGAGTGTAATGGGAGAAAGATGGGAATTTTTATTTATTTATTATTATTGGAGTAGGATTCAATTTTTGATATCAAGAGAGTGTAGAAGGGTCGAAAATGGGTTTCCTATTTACGGGTTTAGGAGTGAGATTTTGAAGATGTTGCATTCTCAGCAGGTATGATGATGAGTGTATTTGGCAATGAATGTGTGGACATGTTTGCTTTTATGATAAAGGAATATGCATTGATTGATTTGATTCGATTTCGGGCTTCAAGCTTAGTTGCAGATCTTTTTATTTATTTATTTATTTTTTTATAGGAGTATTGTGATTTGATTTTGGACATTAAGCTTATTCAGTGTGCTTATGCACATTCTTGTATCAATTTTTTGGATGCGATATGTGATTATGATTGGATGTAGTTTTTAGAGCCTTTTTATGCTGGTGATTTTTTTGGTGATTGTATCTTAGAGTTTAGGATGGCTTTTCACCTAAATAAATGGTTGAAAGTGCAGCGTATCTTTAATACTTTTAGCTTCCTCTTTTGGCTACTATGAAATGTGGATGTTAGCGTGTTCCAGTTGGTATTGCGTTGTCAAAGTATTGAACAATTGGTAGAAATATCTAGAGCTGAATTGTTTTCTTGTTCTTTTTTAACTGAATGGATAAATTCTTTGCACAGATCTAACCTGCTAAATTTTAAATAATCTTTTCTGAAAGCAAGTTTGACAATTAAGTGTTATTTGAATACATATCTCGTTTATTATGATCTGATATTCTGTATTGAGGTTATGTGAATTGTTTTCTTGACGTAATGATCTAATAATTTATACTGAATCTGTTCTGGTAATCATTTTGAAAATCTTCTCTAAAAGCTGTTATTTTTTTTCCTGGTAACAAAAGGATCTTGAGTTTCACAATCAAATTTTATGTGAATAAGTATCCTTAATCATGGCTGGTTCATGTCAGCACTGATTTGGAATTTCAAGCATATGCATGGGACAAAACTTTGAGCTTCAGGAAAATAGGGAAACTCTTCAAGTATCCATTGGATGGATGACACTCACTTTGGTCCTAGGATTGTGGATCTTAAACATCGTTCTTCTGGGATACACCAGTCCTTGTTCTGTTCTTTTTTCATATTGTTTAACCTATCCCTATGATTTAATACAAGAAATGCCAATTATTTATTATTTCCTGAACCTAATAATCTTGTGCAAACAAATTTGACTATGCAGGTGTCTGCTGCAATTTAGAAAGGAATGAGAATGGCTCTTATAGAGTGCAGATACCTGCTAATGCAACAAAGACTGTAGCAGAGTTGAAAGGCTGCTGGAGCAGCTGATGAATGGAAAGACAGTAAATCATGGCAGCCTCACCCCAATTGTTCTGCAGCTTCCTTCCTCCAGAGATTGCATCATGCTCATGAAGTCAGTGCAGCAAGAAATGGGAACTTGCATTCTATTTGATAGGCAGAACCTCACCATCAGGATCTTGGGCCCAGAGAACCAAGTTGCCCTTACGGAACAGAAGTTAGTAGCCTCTCTTCTAACACTCCGTGATAAGCAGCAAACAGATATCCGTCTTTGAGGTGGAGCCGTGCCGAATGATCTTATGAAGAAGGTGGTGGAGAAGTTTGGTCCTAAATGGCTTGGGCTCAAAGAGAAGTTCCCTGAGGCTGAACTTATGCTTAATACAAGGCGACATGTTATTTCTTTTACTGGAAAAAAGGATCTGGGACTTGGAGTAGAGGAGATGATTCATAACCATGCACCGTCTGTCAGTGTTAATAGATCTGTCAAACGATATGAAGGTGATAACATTGCGTGCCCTATTTGCCTCTCTGAGTTTGAGGACTGTTACCAGCTTCAGGCTTGTGGGCACAAATTCTGCCAGTCATGCTTGGTTGTAAACTGGGCAGAAACTTGTCTTTTGTTTTTTAGACTAAAAAACCTATTTTCAATTGAAAACACCTGAAAAACAACATACACAACTCAACAAACCCACTTGTGTCAGTCGGTCAAACAAAAAATCAATCCGAGACCCTAAATTTTCCCAAGCCTCGATTTAAGACTTGATTTACTCTTCTGGCAATTTAAATGCCAATAACCACCACCATTTGATCATTTTTGTGACTAGAATCATGATAACAAATTATTTTCCTTCTCTATTGTTGTTTTCAGGTAGGGCTTTCTTATTGAGGGATCTGAAAAAAATAAAATGAACTTAGAAATCAAAATATGACTTGAACAAAAATTTTGGATTAGTCTTATTGTTCTGTTTTATAGTTTAGTTTCGAATCCTTTGATTTAGTACGTTTACTGCAATTGCAGAGAATGTTACATTGAAAAAAAAAATTACAAAAAAGCAAACGAAAGAAGAAGAAGAGCATCACATATTTTAGTTCTGTTAATGTTTTAGGCAGTACATTCATTGCAGTTGTTCTCTTTTAATGTTTTTGGCAGTACATTCATTGCGGTTGTTCCTTTCCTGATGTTTTTTATACTTGCATCAACCTTCTTTCCTACGAATCCAACACATAACTGTTTCTAATTATGAGATCTTCAAAGTTCATTTTTACTGCTCAAGATTCAGTTTATTCCTTATATAACAAAAAAGAAACCCTGAAGTGAGTGTAGTGTTTTCCTTTCTAATTTGGGATTACTGACTCGAAAATTATCATCTGAAATTCTTGAATCCTATACAGCTTGTCTTTTAAAAGTGGTTGACAAATCGAATCCTACTTCGATACTGCAGCATATTTGTTTGTCTTGTGGCTGAAAACAATCAGTTTCAGTGCATTCTGCTATTTATTGCCCACCTTGATTAATCACCTATTAGATTGGAATATTTCTTGGCCGACATGATTTTTGATTCAACTGGTTCTTCTGTAGGCTATACGTGCTAACAAGAAAACATCTCTCTGGTTAATATAATACCATTCCCTATCTTGAAGAGATAATTCTCTACCCTGGGACACCTTTTATTCTCTTCGTTTCAGTTCTGGGGTTTTGATTTTATAATTATCTGCAGTTGCTTACAAGTTTAGCCAATTCTACCGTTAGCTTTTATTCTGAAAATGAACACTATATGATAACCATTCTCAAATATGAATGATTTCATAACTACAGAGAAGATCCATGTTCCATGTGTAGATTCATTTCTTGATTGAAAAGAACATATACTTTGCTTGTGTTAGTACTTAGTAGTACTGCAGTTACAAAGGCAACTGATGATTTCTTCACTGTTTCACTTTCCTTGAGAGTTTTGCTGCACAAGCTTTTCTATGACAGGTTCAACCATCGTCTCTAAGTCATCAATGTCATGCTTCACAGCATCCACCTGCACGTTTTACGAGAAACAATTACATTGATGTTTTAAGATTGCCTAAACTCACTATTTGCATTCTTTGTTTTCACAAATTCATCAGAAGAGCCCTTCTATTATCTATTTGGTCAAATAAGCCCTTGTATTTTAGATTTCAATCAATTGAGTATAACTTGCTATTATTAGGAAACTTACTTTAGCCAATTGAGTAGGCTTTCTCACTTCTGGAATAATTATCACCAGTTTATCTTTCATTCTCTTTAATTTCACTCACCCCCACCATTCCCACCTTTTTTGATTTGATTGAAATAGAAAATACAGGAGCTTAATTGACCTTGACCGAAGTGATAACACGGGCTTTTTTGATGAATTGATGAAAGCATGGGGTGCAAATAGTGAATCTTAGCTTTAAAGATTTGTCCCTCGAGTTTCTGCGAACTTTATGCAATTATGCCAGTTGAAATCTCATGTTACAACTTACCTGGTGAATAAAGTCTTGCGTTAGTTTTGCATCATGGGCAGTTGCTTTTGAAACGGCTTCTATTAACAAAGCTGTTTGCTTTAGTTTTCCGTTTTCAGGCAGCACTTCAGCCACCTCTTCTGATACCTTCTCCGCAACAGTCGCCACCTTTTCTACCACCTCTGCTACATGTTCAACCTCTTCAACAATAATTTCCGATTCTCCTAAAATCATAGTCTCCCAAGTTGATAAACAAGATTTAGTTATGTCTAGGAGCATGTATTAAGTTTTACTGTCTGTACCTTCTATCCTTCTCAGCTTCTCCCATTCTTGCTGCCAAAAAGGTAGTAAGATGGATAGTATAGTTCCCAAGATCCATTTTGCCCTGCATGGAATGATTTTCCTTGCAATGTTATTCTCCACATAATAATACCTCAATCAATTATCTAGCTTTGGCTTCATAAAAATAATACCATGCCTTGATAAATAGGTCTTGTTTACACACACACACACACACACACACACACACACACACACACACACACACACACACACACACACACACACACACACACACACACACACACACACACACACACACACACACACACACACACACACACACACACAAGTTGATTTAGAAAATTCAAGATCAAAACTCGACCTGCATTAGGTTTTTAATTCAATTAGACAAAACCTTGATTAAATAAAAACTGGATTAACTGGGTTAGTTTTTTAGTGATTTGTTCGAACTCCATTCAAATCCAGTTCAAAGTTAATAGGGTTAACACCAAGAGAAAAAAAACAAAGAATAAGAAAATAACTAAATGAAATCATTTTAATAAAATAATTGAGTCGATGACTCTTAAATTAATTCAATGATTCAATGACATGGGCTCTTTTCCGCCTAGTTCTTGAATCAGGTCTAGCAATTATGGTGCCAAGTGAGACCATACCAATGGGGGAAGTTACTTCCGGGAGGATTTGGAACCGGCGCTGGGGCAACCTTGTCATTCTTCATCCTAGATTATGAACAGAAAATAAAAATAAAAATTTGCACAAGTCAGAAAAAAGATTAAAAAAAAATGAAAACTTGAGAAGCATGATTACTTATTGGAATCGAATCGTCTCCCTTTTTGGCTATTGGCATTAATCAACTGCAATCCTTGATGAATTGATAAACCCTGTCCGATCTTGGACACTGTAGAAACATTGCTGGAACTGGCTCTGTAACGATGAATTAGTTCGAGGAAACTTCGTAGATTGTAAGAAGTCCAAGACCTTTTAGCCGACATAGTTAAATGATAGTATGTCAATTGTCAAAAAGCCATTCTTTATGAGCTGCATAAAGGGCAGATTGTGTGCTTGATAAAGGAGTACAAGGTCTTTCTTGACGCATTTTCATGCGAGAATCCTTGAAGGCCAAGTGATGATGTAAATTGTCACTTCAAGCTATTGGTTTAAACCTAACAAAAGTCTTAGAGCATGCCATGTTCTTAGACTGTTCCTTGCAAGTTAAAACTTGTGACTCTTAAGACTTCTTCCTTTCGGCTCTCTTGAACTTTAGTTAAAATTTCTTGAATTTCCAATGTGGGGGAGAAGAGAAAGGATAAGGTCATGCTGCTGCATTTTAGACTTGACCTGGTAATTTTCTTTTTTCTTTGCTTACATTTTTTTCCAAGTTTCTGAGTTAAACATTTGATTATAATTTTCGAACAAGTTGCTGAGACGCCAAACTTCTTCTAGTTTCACTTAGCACACACGCAACTTTCTTCAAGAAGTGATCAACATGCCATTAATTCTCTGTTTTCTAAAAGAAAATTCCATAGATGGAACCATCATCATCACCATATGATTCATATCTCTTCCATGGCGACAGCCAACGCAGTACGGTACCGTCCCTCGGACTCGATTGTAAATGCCTCCACCTCGAATTCCTCACGAGCATCCCTGAACCGCATAGGGAATTTTTGAAAGAAAATCAAACATGGAGAGAAAGGATATCCACTTACTGGTTAACATGAAGGTTTAAATACGTGGAGTCTATTAGAAACTGATAAAATGAGGTTAATTTCCTTCGGTTTCTAAATAAAAACCCAATTTACAGGCACATAAAATCCTGAAGAACATAAAATTAGATGTCATAAACCCCTGTTTGATTAATGAAACTTGATTTTGATAATTGAATAGCTTTAAAATAAATGTCTCATCTGATGAAGTATTGCTGCACTGCTGCGATATATACTGATATATATTGTTGATAGAAGTTATGGCCTTAATATGCTGATATATATTGTTGGAACTGAAGCATATTTTTTACTTCCAAGCTCACCCAAGCTTCAATTCCAGTCCCACATTTGGTATCCACAAGAAGTACTATTTCCAAAGGTTTATGCACACTGCTAAACCAAGTTGGTTTTCCAAAGCCAAAATCAATTTGGTAAAAAGGAAACTTACACCAGCTAGGAACCACACAGATATCTAGATCCCCGTTCCTTGCTGCGTTATGTATCTCTTCCATGGAATTACTGACCATAGCTATCACATCATCAGAATTTACCACTTTTTCGCAATCTTTGTTGGCCTTGTTTACTGCATCATTGAGCAGACTTACCAAATGATGCATCTCTGAACTACTCTCCTTAGGATTAAATCGAACACCGACCATCCTGTAGAGGTTTCCAAAAGAATTCTCTGTAATCAGAAGATCCACTTTCCCCCGAAGATTTAATGGAAGGGTTAGCAAAGAAGGTCTTAGTTTTCCGTGTTTTGCTTGAGCTACGCCTATTAGAGCTTTCCATAATAATGCTGTCACCACCTCCACCCGCGAAGGAGGGCGTTTGACGTCTGAATCACGAGTATAGGACATAACTTTAGCCTTCAGACTGCTTATTTTTTCTCTATCGAAAACAAACCTTTTTGTGACAATCTGACTTCCATGATCTCTAGGAACTGGAGTACCGAAACGCAAGACATCTCTATCCGGAAATAGAGCTCCTGCATCAAAACTAGGCCGGATCACTTCATGCATCCCTGCTCGGCAGGCTGTAGCCCATGCTTTTAGGAATGCCCCCATAGTGTGACCATCAGCTACCCTATGCGATATGCACACACCAATGACCAGCCCACCACAGTCAAACTTGTTGATTTGAACTGCTAGTACTATAGGATTAAAGGCCATTTCATCTCCAAATGGAACGAATCTATTCAACGACTTAACATCAACTGCTCCCTGGAGATCAAGTTGAGCAAGCTGGCCACTCACCTTAGCTTCCAAGAATAACGCCCCATCATCATTACAATCAACCATGTTCCTGTCTTCAATATATCTTCCTGCTAATGGATAATAGCATGCTAGTGTCTCTGATAATGATTTTTCTAACCGGTTAAATCTGTTATCCCTTTCGGACATCGACTTCTCACCGTTAACAGCAGAATAGTAGAGAATCATAGGTGTATAAACCGGAGGAGCAAGTTGATCGATCAATGATACCTTCATGTTCCTAAGGTGAAGTGGGGTTTGACTGTCGGGTTTTACGAACTTCTGTGACAGAATTTGAACCTCCATCTTGTAGACTGGTACCTGAATCAGTACTATGCAATGTTTCAGAATTTTGAAAATAAATTACAGTGAATTGTATCAATCATAAACATTAATCCTTGCTAACATGTTAAGACAATAAGCATACCTGGTATCCAAGTCTATTACTTTGGTCCAGTCAAATAACAGACTGACTTTGTTCATACTTGCACTGGAGTTAACGCATCCTCCTTAAATGCAAAGAATTAATTAAGTTGTAACTCCATAAACCTTTTCCATATAGATATATTAGCTGTTAGTAAACCCATAAATCTCTCTGATCAAGGCGTTTTCCATTGTTAGAGGTCGAATCTATTACATCAATCGCAATTTTCATTAAATAATTAATTTACTACGTTAACTATTGCCCTGTCCATCAGTTTTTCACAATTTTTTCCATCTTTTTTCCCGGTTATCTCACAACTATTGTGTCCAGCTTTGACCAAATTCTTCATGAAAAAAAACCAGACATAAGTCTTTTGTTTCATAAAATTAAGTGTTTTGACCATGGAAGAAAACCTTTATATAATATTATGAGCTATAATTGTTCTTTGGTATAGAGTATAGTTTTTTTTATGGTATAGGGATGAGCAAAAACACTAAAAAAATAATTAAATTGAAAAAATTAAATTATATAACACTAAAAAAATAATTAAATTGAAAAAACTAAATTATATAAAAAAAATTAATTAAATTGATTAAAATATTTTTAAAAATATTTGATTTGGTTTTATGAGTTTGAAACTGAAAAATTAAACCAAAATAAAAAATAAAAAACTGAACCGAAAAAAACTGAAACTAAGTTGATTAGAAAGTAAAAAAAAAAAACCCAAAAAACAATATAGATTTTGGCTTTTAATATAAAATAACATAACTGAACCAAGCCACACCAAAACTGAACCAAATCAACTGGTCAGTTGGGTTTTCATTTTTCATATAAAATAACCAAATCAAACGGAAATTGGTAACTGGTTTCTGGTTTATTTTTTATATTTTATAAAATTTTAATTTGATTATTTTTTAAATAAAAACTAAACCAAATAAAAAATAATCATCCTTCCATTATAAGACCCTCTTAGGAAGTGGTATTCACGGTTTTAATGAAGGCTGAAACTCTTTCGGAGTAGAACTTAAAAGACACATCTCATTTAGACCAGTTGCATTTAGAAAAATAAATTCTTTTGTATGCATGCTAGCTCTTAAATTTGAAGTCAAGAAATCAGAGGACGGAATAAATCTCCTTTACTATTAGGCCGACTTGATGAGATTGAAACAAACTAGAAAGAAGAAAATAACATTTGATGAATCTTGTGTATAAAAAGAAAGAAATTACACGGGTCAAATATGGGTTTATAGATTACAAGTCGTAGGAACCAAGTTCTGGTTGCTTGAGAGTCGAGAGTCCATGAAAACCATAGCAGAAAAAAGACTCAGGATTACACTCTGGATTGTTCACCGTAGATTTAAGTAATGATTTCGATCTCAATTTCTCATATTTCATAGACCTAAGATTTTCAGTGCCAATGTAGTTTAAACTTTTAAATTCAGAGACGTTACACTTCTTTCCCAAGGGTTTGCTACAGCTATATATTATTATTTTTCATGTTTTAACTTCAGTACAAAAACAACGAATCTATAGGGCTCAAAAAGAAGTTACTCGAGAGCAAAATTATGGGCTGGGATCCTCTTTTACATAGTTAAAAGAACACAGTGGTTTGCCAGCCTAAGGTGAGGATCATGGTATGGACGGGTCGGCTCATGCGTCAGCAAGTTGACTCAGTTCAAATTTTTATTTATTTTTTAATAATTTTTATCCAAAAGTATAGGAACCTCCTAATTGATTCCTGCTGTTTCTTTGAAAGTAGGCTGGTTCACGTCCCGCACAAGAAATCTCCTCGTTCGTCGATCTTCACCACCAATACTCTATGTAGTGCCTTTGAACACGAGCTGCTGCAACTGCAAATTCTCTAGATTCTGCAAATTCTTAGTGATAATTTTCTGTTCAGGATATCGTGGTGTAGAGATGACTGGTGTGCAATTCTTAGTCGACTTGATCAACAAGCTTCTTGACCAACATAAAATGGGCAAGAACCATTGCGAGCCACTAGAGTTAGGCAACTAGCAACATCAGCTACGACAGGGTCTACAAGGTTTTCTACACATCTTTTAAGAGGTTCTCCTCCAAAATCAAACACACGCGGGCTTTGAGCCATTGTAGATATGGCAAGTAGTACCCACGCGAAGTTTAAACTTCCAATCAACCTCAACATGATTGCTTATCTTGCAACAAGAATAGATCAATATAAATCGGTAATCCATGTGGATCGGACTATAATTTTTTTTTTTATGTAAAAAAAATTGTTTGAGCATTCTCAATATGTTTAAAAAAAAGTAAAAAAATACACAACTCGAATCATAGAAATGATGGAGTCTAATAAACTAATTTATATAATTATATAATAAAAAACAACAATAATAGATGAACCAATTCCTTCTTTTTAAAAAATAACTATGATACCACGTACAAAAAAAATTTGTCAAATAAAAAAAAATTACGGAACACAAACTTAAGACAACCTAACACTAAATGACGAAATTAATTTGTTTTAAAATGATTAAAAAAAATTTAAGTCAACCTTAGTTAGTAAGTCAATCATAAATTAGCATGTTAAACTCGTAACTTGAGTTATGAAGTTGAAATAATTTTATAAAAATAAATAAAAAAAATTACAATGCTCAATTTCCAATAATCCAAATGTAGAAGTGCAAAATAAAAAAAAATCAATTAACAAAAAGGACAAAAAGAACCAGCAAGCTTGGGTAATCATGCAAATGGAATAATCTAATAGAAGGAAAAATAAGTAAAATTATGAAACTCAATTCTCAAACCAATTAAATATTAAAAAATAAAATAAAAAAATATTTAATCTTAAAAAAAAAAACCCAAACCAACTAATATGAAAGAATGAAATTGATAAAGAAAATTAGTGTAAAGAAGGATTTAAAAAAAAATTGATGTCAAACTATATTAATCTTTCAAATCTATGACCTGAGTTATAAGATTAGTATCATCCAAATGAAAAAAAATCACAAAGTCCAATTCCTAACTAATTTAATGTGGAAGGATGAAATAAAAAAAAATAATTTAAAAAAAAAACATCTAAAACAAAAATAACATTTTAAAAAATAAAGATAATTTTTTTTAAGATAAAACACCTTTATTTTTTTGGTAGATAATAGGAGAGAATAGAGAGAAAAAAGTGGAGAAGAAAAAGAAAAAAAAGGGGCACTTCTAACCACGACATGCACCACATTACCGATAAAAGCTCGTCATATTGCTTCCATTGCAAATGTGAACAACCATGTTTTGTCATTGAAAGCAGCTGCGTGTGCCACTTAAACATGGTGAATGTCCTCAACAAGCGGGCACCTATTACTCATACGCTAACAAAATTACCGTGCTTGTCCATCCTAACCCACCATATTTGTTTTAGGTTTAATTTTAGTTTCTTAAGCCTTAATTAGTTTATATTAATATAATTTTATTTTATTTTATTTTATCAAATTAAGCACCAAAACGTTTCCTCAACATTGTGAGGACCCCACATTTAGAAAAACAAAATAAATTATCAAGTAAAATCCCAAATAAAAACAATGTAAAAAGATCAAATTGAGTGGAAAAAAAAGAACATAAAATCTTTTTACGACTGTGCAAATCAACCCCGAATCTTAGCCAAGAAAAAGAGACTAAAAATTTGTTCATGTTTCAAATTCAATTCCTTAGAGCTCTAATTATTTTAAATTAATTAAATTGAATTTTGTTTCATCAAACCGAGTATAAATCAAGCAATGAAACATCTCTATGACAAGATGAGATCTTCATATATAAAAATAAAAAAAATTATTAAAAACAATTTCAAATCAACACAATATCAAATAATTAAATACAAAAAGAAAAAAATTAAAGATTAAATTGAAAAAAAAATCGGACAAAAAAAAAAGAGTGCCTATGAAATCCACATTAATTTCTCTTAGATGGCACAATAAATCACCGAGCCTTTTTATTTATTTATTTATAATGTTTTGTGCTTTGGAACTGAAAAACTTGACAATAAACGGAGCAATGACTTTGTTTTCCCTGCCGGAAAACTGGCGAGTTATTTATGGGAAACATAGTGCAGGCAGCGACAACCTCCAAGATTTGCATAACGGAGGGACGGGTGAACCGCTACGAAAAGTCCAATGAAGATGTGTACACACTAGTTATGTGACCTGAGATTTACTACGTGTCGGATAAAATTTTTAACAAACAAAAAAATGAATATGCAAGATTTTTAATTTTGTTTTTTTTTAATTTGAGAGTTATTTGTATCAAAAAATATATATATATATATAAAATAAACTGTTAATATGTTTATTTAATTTATCTAGTTGCATGTTGAATAATATTTTTTAATGTAAAAGAATTAATATGTAGTTGTTATTAATATATTTTTTTACATCAAAATAATGTTTGCATATAATAAAATATAATAAAGATCATCTGTATGAATAAAAATATATAAAATCTTAAGTTACTTTTTAGCATAACTGAAAAATACAACAATGTTTCAACTCCTATAGTGTAACATTATTTTCATAGATTATGTAGAATAAATTTCTAAAAACAAAAAGTCTAAAGAAAAAAACATTAAAAAACAAATTTTTTTTAAATGTTATAAATAGACCAAGTGTAAAGAATAAAGAAATAATATTTTTTTTCAAAGAAAGATATAAAGAAAAAAAACTAAAACAAGCATTAAAATCATGAATTTGGCATGTATGTTATAATTTTTTAAAAAAAATATCAGGTATGTAAACTGCTCTAATGTGTTTTCTTACATGAAAAATTAAAAGTATTATTTGAAAAGTTTATGTAATCATTCAACTAAATACATTGATAATCATGTATATAAATAAATAAATAAATAAAGTTATTAACAATAACCAAGAAAGAAACTGTAAAGATGAGATATTTATCCAATTATGTTTAATAAAATTTATTTATTTAAATAAATAAAAGATAAATTCACCCTAAAAAACTCATGATTTAAAAAATAAATACAAATAAAAATAATTGAATAAACTCATATAATAAAAAAAATATTACGAAAGGCTGAACATATCAGAAAAATATAAGGAATTAATACCTACTAATATGATAGAAACATATAAAAAAAGGTGAAAAAAGGGTTTTGAGTGAACCTAACAACCAACCTAGGTGAATAAATCAAATACATGACTTAGAACATGAAATTAAGATAACCTCATAAATAAAAAAATAAAAAAAATATACAGGAAAAAATATTTGAAAAAAATGCTTTAGAAAAAAAACCAAAGTTAACCCTAACTAATATTTTAAATTTATAACTCGAATCATGAAGCTAGAATGACCCAATTAAAGAAAAACATGAAAAAACAATGATGCAATTTTCTTAATCAAACAAATATTGAAGAATGAAATTGTGGAAAAAAAGTCAATAAAAAAAAGCAAAATAAAAAAAATGGTAATTAAAAGAAGTATGAGTAAATTCAACATAAAAACCAACTAGAATTAAATGTTAAGGAAAAATTTAAATGAAATTAATTTTTTAGGGATGGAATTGAAAAAAAAACAAATCAATTAAGAAAATAATTAAAAATAACAATTAAAAGAATTGGCAACAAACTTGACACAAAAATTCAATGAAATGAAATGCTCCGGGATGGAATTGAAGAAAAATAAATAAATCAAGAAAATGATTGAAAAAAAAACAATTAAAAAAAATAAGAATTAAATTTGATAAAAAAAAAAACTAATAAAATCAAACAACTAGGGGCGAAGTCAAAAGTAAAATTCAATTAGAAATAATCGATGTAAATTAAACAATTGAAATTAAGAGAAGAAGAATTGAATCAAAAGACAAAAAATAAAGGTCTGATATAATTTTTTTCATGGCCAACATGCAATCTAAGAAAGAAAAAGAAAGAAAAGTCAATCAACACCAAACCAAACTTGCTACTATATATGTGTCATCCTAAGAAGAAGAGGACATTGAGACATATCAAATGATAGGGTACAAGCTTAATTTCAACTATTGTTATTAGCTGCATGCATCAGTAGCTTTTTTTATGTGCATAAAATAAAAAATACTCTTATAATTAAATTTTTTTATGAAATTACATCCAAGCCCTTGAAACTAAGGCTAAGAAATTTGATTGAAAGGATAATGGAGTAATTCAATTATTTATAAAATTACAAAAACACAAAAGCACCCTTGAAGCCTTAGTTACAATAACAATAACATAAGACCATTAAGAGATGACAATCGACCCTTGAAGCCAAGGCTAACAAATTTGCATAGTAAAGATATTTGTGTATTTTAATTATTCATGATAAATTTAAAATCACCATACATACAACCTTTAGATCAAAGGTTCTAATTGTTTGCTATCTAAAGACAATATAATAATTGCATTGTTATTAAAAAAAAATGAAAAGATGGTCTTGCCCCAAACAAATCAAAAATAAAAAATTCTCATGTGTAAGATCATCCTATCCCTCAAATAAAACTTTAAAAATTAAAGGATAAATGGTAAAAAATTAATTTTACTATGACCTTACACTCTTTGATATTGCTATTAAATACAACCTCCTAAATCAATTTTGAAATCTTTTGACCAGATTTCTTATTTAATCTTAGTTTCAAATTAAACCATATAAGAGTTATTTGACGTAATCTAGTCGACTTAGTGGTTTCAAAAACAATTTAAATGACCAGTAAAACTGTGATTTGACTTTAGTTTTTTTCTCAATATTGTATTTTTTTAATATTAAAATGGTGATATATTTAATTCATCATAATTTCACAGCTTAAAATATATAAAACCCGGATAATAAGATAAAACATGGTTTGACAAAAAAAAATTAAGATGATATTTTTTTTTTAATATTAAAAAGATAAGATATTGCATTGATCTAGACTTTACAACTTAATTTGCCAAACCCATAATCTGGATAATGAACTTTAGTAGATTTAATAATTATGTTTTTTAATCTATTTATTATATGATAATAAATGTAGTCATTTATGAAATTGAGCATCAATTAAATGTTAGGATATTTATTTAAGATTGTAGTAACTTTAAAGAAAACAAATTATAAAAATGAATTTAAAATGAATCAATTATTGAATAATAAAAGTGATAAAAAAGAAATCAAAGAAAAAAAATAAAAAAAATAAAAGAGGTAACTAATATGAACATTGCAAGCAGCCCTCAATTCATACACACACACAAATATATAGGATATCACAGACGATAGAAAAATTGGCACCTTTTATATTCACACACATTTTAAAAAACCTCTACTGCATCAATGTTAAAATTTAGAATATCTTCAATTAATCGAGAGAGATAAGTAATTAAATGTTCAGATGAATAAGTCTTTTATTTATCATCCAAGCCTACCTAGCATGCCACGGTTGTAAAATTCAAATTGATTTAAAACTTCAGTTGTGGATTTTTATTTGATCTGAATTAATTTAATATTTAATTTTTAAAAAATATTAAATTTTTTTATTAATTCAATTTAAGCTAGATTTTATATTAATAAATCACGAGTTAATCTACCCAACAATACAAGTATCATAAAAGTGGTTTTAGGCTAATTATAGCCAGCTAATATGAACTTAAGACGAAATCAATGGGGATTTTGTGCTCGGGCCACTTCTATTGACGATAGCAGTAATAAAGCATTATCAAAGGGCACTCATATCCACATATTCACAAGTGGCCCAGCTTCGTCTGACCAGTTTCTTAAACAACTAGGCACGAGGCGATTTTCAATTCCCAGGGCTCTATTGGCATTACGCCTTTACATTTAGGATCAACTAGACTCATCAACATATTTTTACCATCATCTTTTTATTTATTAACCAAGCTATATAGTTAATTCATTAATCATATATGAATTCAATTCACTTGTTGTCATGAAATCTCATCTTTAAAATCATTTCTAATATCAATAATTAAATTTCAAATAAAATTTAATCTCTAAAAATAGTACAAAAACAAATTAGGAGTCAACCCCTCTCTGATTTATAATTTTTTTAAAACAAATTTAATGTTAAAAATAACTTCTTCTAAATAATTATTTATCCATCTTTTTTTTAAAAAAACGATCTTTGAAGAAATAAAATGAGGGTAATATAGAAAACAAAATAAACTAATTTTTATCTCTTTTAAATATATAAATTAACTTAACTTATTTATCAATTAAATTCAAATTTAATATTATAATTAAATTGAATAAAATACTACTAAATTAAAGTATATAAATTATATTATCGTTGTACATGAATGGTCTCCCCTTTTTTTACTATTTAATTTAATGACAAAATAGGCCACCACTTTGACATTATTTGGAGTATATGGCCACCCCTTTGATAGTAACTTCAGCCCTCCTGAATCTAGAAGGTGCGGAATTAAGGGGAGGTCAGCATTACCCGGGTTCTGTAAAACATTTATTATTATTATTATTATTATTATTTAGTGCTTAAATATGAGATGATATAATATTTTTATTTTAAATAAATAAACTCTTCCAATAATAAATTCTTTTATTTTGAGATATAAACAGACATTTGCTACCTTTGACTTTAAATTTCTTTATCCTGTACGTGGAAAAAAAAATCATAAATAACTTTTCCAACTCAATCGCCTTTACCCTCTTCACTCTGTAGAGCCCAAACACAAAAGAATAAAAAATAGAAATAAAAATATAAAGGGCAAGAACTGAGGAGAGCCACCAAAATTAATTTATCTTCCATCAAAATAAAGTAACCGGTGATCCAAAGTTAAAATCTATTTATATTTTATTTTGAAATATTTGTTAAGAATTTGAGAAGTATTTTTCTCTAATTTTATCAGTTTTACATTTTTTTTTATATATAGATATAAATACTAACAAAATTAAAATGATTGATGCATCATAAATATAAAATTAATTTTATAACTTTGACTCAATTTAATATTATTCTAAACTTCTTATTATATACAAAAATTATTATATATTTATAGTAAGTTATTTGAATAAAACTAAATTATGGAGTCATTTTATTTTTACAACTTATATTTAGTAGAGTAAAAAAATTTATTTTTACAACTTATGCATACTAGAGTAAAAAATTATAATATATTGTTATATTAGATTTTCCCCTTTTAACAAATCACCCTAGCTCCGCCAATAAGACCATCACCTAACAAGTTCTTTGACAAGAAAAACAAGAGAATATTTCATGACTACTAAGTAGTGCAATCTCTATTATTCCGTAATATCATTTTTTAAATAAAAGTTTTTTTAATTAAAATTTATAAAGAATTATATTATTTTATATTTAATTTTTATTAATTAAAATAAAAATTATAAAATTTAAATTTGTGATCACTTTCTTCAACTTGTTACCTTTTATGTAACATATTTTTTTAAGTAAAAATATCAAAACTATATTGCATTATTAATTAGAAGAGAGTATGAGAATGATGAAATTTAAATTTATAATTATTTAATTATTAAAATTATAATATCATATCAAATAGTTATTTCATTTAAAATTTTAAGATATCAAAAATAGTTTTTATATAACTTCCTATTACTTATTAACTCATTATTTCTCCTTGACCTTGCTGGATCTCTTGCAACTAAGTTCCCTTCAGTAGAACCGACAAAAGTTGAGGCAGCTGAAAATTTAATTATGAAGCTGCTGGACTGCCGAGCATTAATGGTCTCTCCAACAAGATATGGTGTGAAGACAGCAGGAAGGCGTAGTGTGCGTACACGTGAAGACAGCAGGAAGGCGTAGTGTGCGTGTGTGTGCGCGTTTGTAGCGCGGATATGAGGCCGATATTGCTGCATTTTCGTAGGAAAAGTCCGTTCAAATTATGATCCCAAACTTCTTTCTGGCGGTCAACTAGGTGAAGCCGCCCTTATTGCAAGTTAATCTGCATACAGGTCTCTCCAGCAAGTTAATCTGCAGGAAGCTGCACCTACGGTGGTGCATGGCCGCTATGGCTGTGGTTTGTGGTCGGTGTGGGGCTCTAGAATTTTCAGATATCTATTTGGTATTGAATAAGATGTGGGTAATAAGTGTTAAAAGGATATTAAAAGAATGAATAAAAGAAAGAAAATGTGAAATCACAAAACAAATTTAATTTTTTTTTAAAAAAATAATTTTTGTTAAAAAATAATATAAATTATATCTTAAAATCTCATTTAACAGTTTAAGATATTGAATTGAGATAATTTTTTAACATGGTATCAAAGCTTTGATAACCAAGAGATTATAAGTTTGAATATCACTATCCCTATTTATTTGATAAAAATTAAATATAAAGTAATATGAACCTATATAAGTTTCAAGCTCAAAAACTTTATCTTGAAGAAATATGTTAGAAAATAATATAAATCATATCCTGAGACTTTACATAATAGTTTAAGCTATTGGGTTAAGATTATCGAAGGATGTGAATCGATGTCCCATGCATTGCACACATTTGATATTTTCTTAATAATATTTATATTTATTAAATTATCAATTAACCCCGAATAAAATTGATTATTATAAAAAAAAACATAATAAAAAAACAAAAGCATCCTTGTATTCAAGCATTAGATTTTTTTTTTAATTATAAAAGTAATTTTATCATTTCATTGTGCTAATAAAACTGGAAAAATCTATAAAATCCTTGTACACCAATTTAGATTTTTTACTTTTAAAGTAATTAAGTATTTGTACAATACATTTTTCTTTTTTTCTTTTTTTGAAAAAACCTATACACCAAATGAATTAATAATACCAAATGAATCTTATAAACAGATTCATTTTCATAGAAGGACAAAATAATAGTTACACTACGGCGTAAAATGTAACGGGTATTGGTACAAACTAAATTATCTCCATAGGTTTTTTTTGTAATAAATAATTCGTGGGGACTAAAAGGTGTATTCAATTATGATTTTGTTACTTTTTCTAAACAAGCATGAGTAGATAAATTAAAGTAAATTAATTGCATTATCATAATTCATGAGTGGTCTCCATTTATTTACTACTTTAATGACAAAAGGGCCAACCTTTTGACATTATTTGGAGAGTATGGCAACCAACCTATTTCACTACTACATTAATGATAGCAATTTAAGCCCTCCTGAATCTAAAAGGAAATACAGGACCATCCAATGTCAAAAACCTCGTGCCATTCTCAATCGTGATGCCAGCAGTCCCGCAATCAAACTTACAGGTGTTACAAGTATCAGCCGGACAAAATGCCAAGTAATAGAGATTGTTCTCCTTAGTAATCATGAAATAACTTCCACTTCTTCCTATCACAATGTTTCTCCTTGACGTTGCTGGATCTCTCGCAACTAAGTTCCATTTAGTAGAGCTGACACAAGTTGAGGCAGCTGAGAACTCAATTATGAAGCTACTGGATTCCCTAACAATGGTCTCTCCAGCAACATACGGTGAGAAGACAACAGGAAGGCCCTGTGATACAACTGGTGTGAGGGGTTCTTGACCAACGAAAGATGGGCAGGATCCATTGCGAGCCACCAGTGTTAACCCACCAGCAATATCTGTTGCAGCTGGCAGGATGTAGTATTCTACGCCACTTCTTACAGGTCGTCCGGCAGTGTCAAGCACGGGAGGCTGGTCTTGAGCCATGGTAGATATTATGGCCATGAGTAGCCATATGCAACTCAAGGTTCCAATCAATTTCAACATGGTTTGCTTATCTTAAACAAGAAAAATAGTATGCTAATAGTGATTTTGAAACTTGGTGTTCTGTAAGGATTTTTGCTGTCAGTTTGATTTTTGCATAAGGCATATCGGCTATTTATAGGAGGATACAAGTCAGGTATCACTACGTACATTTTCTTAGGTAAAGACCATTCAAATTACGTGTACAAGAGTTGAAGTATGGGAATTGATCTTTATGTACTAGGGTTGAAATGTGGGAACCGGTCTAAGTTTTTTTTTTTTGGTTTTACGTGTGTGATAATAAATATCTTTAAATTATTTTGATTATAAATCGAGATCAATTTTATTTTTTCCTTGAAAAATTCTAACATGTTTTTTATATAGTTTATTGAAGACACGATGCACGTATAGCGTAGATCAAAATGAAGATTTAAGGTTATGGTCTTTAATTGTAAAAAAGAAAAGAAAAAACTCTGGTTTTTTTGGGAAAAAATTTAAATTCAATAATACAATGAAAAGATAGCTAGCACACCAACAGTTCATGCTAAAGTTTAAGACGTTACCTTATCAAAATAATTCAAAATTAATTAGGAAAGGCAACTAAAACTCATATTAATTAACTAGAAAAATAATTAAAACAAACTAAACAATATTTGTTTTTATTCTAATTTTAACATGTTTTTATAAGATTTCGGATCGAAGCTTCTCTGCAAGTTTGGCTTTATTTATCTAAATCACATACCTACCACGTCAACATAAATTTGTCTACTCAATATTAAAGATAGGACCCAAAATATTTTGAAGTCCTTCCTTATCTAGAGAGTTGAAGTATGGGAAGACGAATTTATATGAGACGTGGCGTGTAAGGGTTTTGAAGCCTCTATTCACATTTACCCTAGTGTTTGTGCTTGGGCCACTTTGTTTGGGGACTAGCCCTATCAGGAAGAGGGGGGTCTTGCACTCTTGCTCGTCCTCGAGCTTCAATTTTAATATAAATAAAGGGCAGGTCGGTTAAGGGTTCGACCCCTCTCCGATAGCACGAAAGAACCCTGTCTTTTGCCTTTGTCTGTTCCGGTAGAGCTACTAAAGTGGCTCGAGGGAAAGAAAGAAATAGAACGGGTTCCATTTCCAATACTCCTGTGTTAAGGAAGTTAACACAGAATGACTTGCTTCCATTCACACTGAGCCCAACATTATTCACCGAAGAATTTAGGATAATTTTAAAATAAATTTTTAGAAATATATATATGGGTTTTTTATTAAACATATTTAAATTGAGGAATAACTTTGACCTGCTAATGCTCAAGAATGAAAGGTTAAATACTTTTGTGTCAAATACACAATCTTTGCATTTCCCGTTTGATTCAATTATAAGATTTATTCCTTAGAATTGGAAGTTAAAATTTTTACAATTTAGTCCTTATATTTGAAGTAATATTCAATGTAATCACTGTGATTGTAATAGAAAATAACTACATGAACATGTTATCTATTTATTTATATTTAATTTATAAAAACAAATAAATACATGTTTCTTGGTTTTCGATTGGAAAGTCAAAGCTGATAATAAAGAAAAAGATTCGAAGTTTGAAAAATATTTTCAAGAATAACTGATTTAAAAAATATTTTTTTTGTTAAGTCTGGATAGGTCACTACAAATATCCACTCAAGCCCTAACGAGACTAGTCAAAACTTGTCTTTCCACAAGACACAAACTAAGGCACAACTTGGTGAAAACGAAGATATGTTTTGTTGTCTTTTTTCCCTCATATTCTCTTATGATATATCAAAATGAGGCTGATTCATCTTGCTCAGCCACTTGCAAGTATATGGGGTGCCTCCAGGTCAACCAAACATGAACCTATACTGCCATCGTGGATCTGCAGTAGAGTTGTCTCCAGATTTGTAACAAGAAGATCGTCTAAACTTTGATGGATGAATCTTCAGGAGGTGTATGCTCATCTCCTCTGCGGAAACAAACTTGCTTAATCCTTTCGTTGGATGAATCTTCAGGAGGTGTATGCTTATTGTTTTAAGAAAGAAGGGAGGGAGCATATGTCTCTATTCCTCCTATTTTAAAATAGAGCTTTAAAAATGTTTCAGAAACAAATTATCAGTCTCTTCAACCAAATATCGAACATTTTTTTTTTTCTCGTCACCTATTCTGGGACACTAGCCAAATCTAACCAGAGATATCAAAAGCTTGACAAAACAATAGATGATAAAGAATCAATGACCTTGAAAGGGAATGGGGCAATATGTCAGGAAAGCTTTGCACCAAACAGCAGAAGCTTATTCAGCTGCAGGAAACAACTCAAGACACATTTGGACCTGGAAGTCGGTTACAAGTTGCCACACAAGAAGTTTTGCACAACGAACATAACATCCTCGAAAATACAAGAAGTTTAACGAATATAAAGCGCAAAAAAATAGAAAAATACATCACTGCAGCATGGCATTGAAGCCAAGCACGCTCAATATTTTTACACATGTACAAGAACAGCATCCCAAGTGCTGCCATTGCATTTATATACAGAACTAAAAGCGTGAAAAAGAAAAAAAGAAAAAAGAGAGAGAGGTAAAAGACAGATTCTGTTATTACATTAACTTCAGTTATCATCATCATCTCATATCGCCTCGTTTATGCACAAGAAGATGGGCGCTAAGAAAGCATTAACCTATAAACCATGAAATCACCTCTTAAACCAGGATTCTGTACAGATGTGCAATTATAAAAATGAGCTCAATGTCCAGTTGCACTGCTGCTTGTAGGTTTTGACATTGGAGCACAATTAGATGAAGTGTTGGACCTGCCAGCTTGGCTAAGCAACAAGTCTTTCTTCATCTCTCTGTAGCCCTGGAGCTCTTCAAATGCATCAGCTGTTGTCTTTGATGCAACAGGTCCAGAAGACGCAACACCTGAAGCAGCAGCCTGTGGACCTACTGGTGCACCAGAGATTGGATTACATTCTTGGAGGTTGCTGCTCCATGTTTTGGACCTGGAGTCTGGTGGCAAATCAACTGAACCAGAGAAATCCTGGCATAAAGGTGGGGCTTTCTTCAGCATGCATACAAGAGCACCAACAGCTGCATCTTGGGATTTTTTAACTGGAAAGAGACCTCCAGGCTCAAGCGGGTCAGATTGATGGCCTTTTTTATCAAAGGACTCAGGCCTGCAAGATGCACAAAGCACATTAGGTTGAATAACCAAAATACTTGGACCAAATACCAGAATTCACTTCTAACTTGCTGTTCTTGTACATTTCCCATCAATTGACTAGGGCAGACTTTTTAAAGCTGCAAAATTTCAGGAAGAAAAACACATTCTGTCTACAGTAAGTTAACAATGATAAAACCAACCTGATTGCAATTTTGTTGTCTAGTTCGGTATGTAAACACTACCCATAACAGTTGCACATAATTGATTAGCTACTTAATTGGGCTCAGACAATAGGTTGATGGGTTGGTTTAAACCAGCCGAAACCAACACGCATTGGATCAATGGTAGGTTTTACACGTTGCATATAAAGGTTTCAACATGCTGTTTCTTACTGAAAAATCTAAATAAAACAATACTCTTCCAAAGGGATTCACACCAATTTTTTTAGACTTATCAACCACCATGATGTCTCCGGACAGATTATTTGAAACAGACAAGGACTCTAAAGTAAAGGTTGTAACCTCATTCAATAGCATGTTTATATACCAGTAGCATGTGAAGGGAAGAAACATTCAGCCAGTTATTCTAGAATGAGACCTAGATCATAAATATTCTTTAGGTATTGAATAATAGTTCACCTTTACCAAAAAACCTTTTTTTCATCATCGCATCTCAGCAAAGGTAAGGGACATTTCAGAAACCTCAGCAAATATTTACTTGAAGTAGGTCTTACCAGAGAACTCCCTTGAGTTCAAGCATTTTTCTGGTTTGTGCAGGTGCCAAATCCTAATATTTACTTGAAGTAGAACCAGGTACTGAAGGGAAACAAACACAAAGCCCGAGAGACAGTGGCGGAGGCAGGGGGGGGCTGGCAGGGGCCCTGGTCCCTGCAGGAAATTTTTTTCCCAGCCCCCTCCCTTGTAAATATTGTAAAAATAATTAAAAATTTAACTTTACTCCCCTTAATTTTTAATTTGGCCCCCCTTACTTTTTTTTTCTTGCTCCGCCCCTGCCGAGAGAGCCATTTCTTAGAAAACTCTTCATTGATTGGCCTATACTTTTCTGTCATTATTGTCTAACTAAAGTGCTATTTATGAGCGTGAAAGCAAACACAAAATAGGAAAATCAAATCATGGTAGAAAGGTAAACTAAATCATAGGGTAAAGCCAAAAGAATAAGAAGAATGCCTAATTATTTTGTAGGTAAATAGAAATGCTAATGAATAGTCATAATAAAGATGAAAACCTGAATGAGAACTAGTTAAATGCTGAGTTTCTTCCAAAAATAAACAGTCCCATAAACTTTGACTGGTAATCCTGCAGTATTACACTCTAAGAAACTGAAAATCCATCATGGCAGAAGTTAAATGAAAGCACATAGGCTGAGGAGCACTGAAGCTATGATACTGCAGAAAAGTATAAGCATTGCTTGATTTAGATCTTAGACTACAAATTATCCACAACATTGATCCCTGATATTCAATGCCTATACTATCAAAAGTACTGTAGATCATCTGCAAGAACCATCATTAGCTATTCATAGAGGCTTGGCTGAGAAAAGTGGGATAGTTCAACTCTTCGTGCAAAAGCTCTTTTACTCTGTTATTTGAATGTAAATATTCTTAAGGATCTAATGAATATATCACCTCAAACATCAGCAAATAATTTATTCACCAGAAAAAAGGCAGTCGAAAACTTGATGTAATACCAGCACCAACAAAAATTAAAAGCACCAGAAGTAATAAATCATATTTCAAACATTACCTTCGGCATGGATCCATCACATCATCATACTCCACATCAAAGTAAGCACAAGGAAACTCAGAATCATCAAAATCATCCTGATATGACCTACTGGAAGTTCTGGACAATGAAATCTGTGGAGAGCTGTTGGATGATGTTTTCACGCTGGAATATTTTCTAATGTCATCTTTCCCGAGAGATGAAAACTGCAGTACACAAGGAATCCTATTGAGCAAACACCTTTTAAACAAAAGCTCATTGTGATGAGAATATATAATACCTTCTCAACTGTTGCACCAGCGTGAACCAAACCTGTACTTCTATCAGTCTTCGGATTACCAGATCTGGTAGCTTTGAGTGGTGGTGATGGGGGCAAGTTTTGCTTGTTGGACAACAGGGGAGAACTAGCATGCTTGACAGCAGGTATGCTAACAGGTGCACTTTCAGATCGTAAAAGAGCCTCAGAAAGATGACTCCTAGGAATAGAGATTGGTGGTGATGGGGATGGAGATGGTGTATAGTTTGGAGAAGGATAATACTCATCAAAGCTCGTATTCTTCTTATGAGCTGAAGGCACTTCAGGTGGATGAGGAGGCAAGCTCATAGGTTGGAATCGGCAGGAACTTGGATTAGAAATTGATCCATGTTTTTCTAAATGAGTAGGTGATGGTGAGAAACAAAATGAAGGTGGCGAAGCTTTATTAAGGTCATAACTCCAACTATGCCGTCTTGAGAAGGGCAAAGATGATGGAGAACCATGTGACACAGGAAGAGAGGGGAATCTCTTCAGTGGTTCTGCCAATGGGCTACCAACATAATCAGGGATAAATTGGGAGGACATAGGAGTTGATGACTCAGAGCTGACATCTGATAATGATGAGCGATACAGCACTGAAAGGCAAAGCCTGCCACAGGAAGTATCCACAGGGGTGAATACAAATCGCTGCATTTCAGAATCTTCTTTGCGTGTGAAGGGCTCAACAAAGGAAGACATCCTATGTGTAAGTGTACATGAAGGAATTTGCCCACATGAATTGAGGTCACGGAAAATCTTATAAGCAGGTAATAGTCTAACAGTTGCATACAAGGACCTCAGAAGTAGTATCGATTTCTTATAACATATTTGCAAGGTATTGCTAAGTCTCCTACTCCCAGAACCAGTATCCCTTGACTTCCGACCCTCATACTGCACCACCCACCTCTCTAAAATCTTTTCATTCTTACCCTCACACCCCAATTCTTCCTGATCAGAATTCCAATAAAATGGACTCTGATCCCTCGACGAAAAATTCCTAACAATCTCCCTTCTGGGGGAATAATTCCCAGGATCCCACCGACCTGGTGGCCTCTGCACCCAAATCACATCAACAATCATCGGTTCTAAATAGCTTTGGCGCCAAAGATCAAGCGCAGCAGGGCATTCCCTTAGGGCTAAATTGAACCATTTGTCTCTCGGCATCACACTCGAGGAGGATGATAAAGACGAGGACGGAGACGAGGATACCATTTGTTCACCACTAAAATTACGTGATGACATGAAAGGAGACCTCGACTCAAGTATAATTTGAAGACTTTTAGGAAAAAACTCAGTGATAATTTGTTCCATTTTTGCAGCCTCGGTGTGTGATGATGCCATACTCTCAAACTCAAAAAATAACTAAAAGGCACAAACCCTTTTAAGAAAAAACGAAACGAAACGAAACCACACCGGCCTTAAAACCACACTTGACAGAATTTCACTGCAAAACAAAACAACACACAGCAAAAATACATCAAACTCCACAAGAACAAGAACAAGAACCCAGAGACCAACAGGCCAACATAAACTGAATTAAGCAATCAAACTAAAAAAACCACTAACTTACTCATTAACAACTGCCAACAAAATAAGAAAATCTATTCAAATTATCTTTAAATTCACAACGATCAAACGAAAAGAGAAGACAAGACATGGACTTACTGTTCAGAACTTCAGATTGCTCTTTTAAGGTTGTCAAAAGTAAAACTTTAAAGGTACTTCCTTGTTTTTCTCTTTAGTTTGTCATCCGGTTGTTGATAAAGTTTGTGTTTTTCATTCAAAAATTGAGACTTTATCTGTTTTTTTTTATATATAATTTTTAAAGAACCCTAAAACGATGGCATATAAATACATATCCACAAAAAGATATTTATAGTGAGGGCGTGGAGGTAGAGCTGACTTACGCGTTAGAGAGAGAGGGATAAATGCGTCCATAGGCTAGAAAGAGAGAGAAGTAAAGGTGGTGCAGTTTGTTTCTTCTGTGTGTTGCAGAGGAAGGTAAAGTTTGGATTATCAGCCTTTGGATTAGCTTATCTTGCTTTTATAAGTTTGGAAAATTCTAAGACTAGTTCTTCATCAAGGATGAAGGATCTTGATTCCTGTGTATGTGGGGCCTCTTAAGATTATTATTTTTTTTTACAATAAATGTATTGCCGAATGGAACGCAATCAATAAATTATGTTATTATGAACAATGTAACTTTTATATTTAAAAAGATTTGAGTTGCGATATTTGAAAATAATAATAATAATAATTTATTAGGTTTAAAAAAAAAACACTCAAACTAATCACTCTCTCATCATGTCACAGAAAAAATTCTTCAATATCTTGAAATGCAAATTTATTTAGTGTCTCATCCATGTGATGTGCTTAAATTATTGTTAATGTTGTTTAATAATGAAAGATTGTTTAGTGTTCGTCTTAACTTCAAGAGATTAATCTTGAATCATTCAATGCAATTGGTTGTCCATCCTTAATCCCAATGATTCACTCCATTTACTTTTCAAGATTTGAACTTGAAACTTTTCAAATCCCAAATAACAATAGCTGAGAGATCCTTGAGGATGTCTTGATGCCTAATTTATATAAATTTTATGTGATTTGATATTGTTATTATATAGCTCAATCATGTCTAAATTGTGTTAGGAAGCTCATGAATATGAATAAGATGGATCATACTTGAGTATCAAATAATGGGAAATTCAGAAAAGAAAAAAAATGAATTTTTCTATCCAACTTGTATTGGAGATGTTTTGGAGCATGTTACTTCTTCAAGTTAGATCGTATAATTAAGGATTTTAATCTCATAACTTAATAATTGGAACCATACATATGAAATAGACATGATGATGTTCTTTAATTTCTCATCTATATATATATATATATGGTGGTGGACATGGATCCTTACATAAGGTTTCTTCGTGAGGTAAGCTTGTTCAACTTTGGCCTGCTACGTGTGTGCATAACTATCTTCTTTCATAGGTTTATCAAAAACAAAAGGAAAGAAGGTTTCTCAAATAATTTTTTCATATCATGTTTGTCTTAAAATAATTTTTTTAATACAAAAAAAAATTACAAGATTTTTTTGTCTCCAAACAGAAGTTTCATTACAGTTTTTTTAATAAAACAAATTGGTAAGTTTTATATATATATATATATATATATATATATATATATAGACACACACACACATACATATTAACAATGTCATTTCTTATTAAAAAAATTATATAATTAGAATGAAATTTAAAAAATTAATAGGGTCAGTTAAACAATGTATATTATGTTTGTTTTCACCATGAATTCAACTAGTAATTTTAACCTTCTCAAAAAAAAAACAAAAAAAAAACTTACAATTAAAGTAAAATTATCTTTTCCAATGGATTCATTAGGTATTATAAAATTAATTATGGATAAATTAGTCTATACACTTTCTTTCATAATGAAATTATTTTGTTGCCCTTAAAAGCAAAAAAATACATCTTGGGTCTAGGGACTTTTTTGTCTTTTAAATTTGTATAGTAAAATCACATTAATACTCTTAAAAACAAAAAACAATTAAACTTATATAGAAAGACATTTTCATCTTTTTATTTTTATGAACAGTTAAGTTATATAATTACCCTTAAATTAAAAAATAAATAAAATAAAAGCATTGTTCTAAGGGCATTTTTGTGTTTTCCTTATGGTATTTTTATTATTTTTTGGTTGAGTTAGAAGCTCTTTTGTAATTGTTAAAATTTTAATATTATTTTAAAAAAGTTGCTAATGCATGGCATGTGACGGTTCTCACGACATTTAAGCGATACATATAGGACCATTCAATTACTAAAATTAGTCATTCGTGATAATATTTAGAGTGACGTTTTATCCTTTTCATGATGATGGGTTGTGTTCATAACGGATATGTAATTAGGTATTGGTGATCTTTTTTTTTTATCTTCTCTATTTTTTCTCTCCCAACCTAAAGATTTGTGTCAGTCATTCCAAAACATAATTATGTCCTTTAATTTTTATTCCTATCTCATTTTTTTTTTATTTGTATTTGTTTTGTTTTTAATGCATTTTTTAAGTTTAAATTGTTTTTAATTTCACACCTAAGTATTTTATTTTATTTAGTTTTTTTTATTCAATTTGATCTTCATTCTTTTGATTATTTTTTTTTAAATAAGTTTGTCCCTCATCATTTTATTTCTTTTATCCTTTTTTATCCCATTTCAGTCCTTATTCTTTTTATTGTTATTTTGTTATCGTTTTCTTAATTTCTTTTGTTTTTCAATTTAATGACTAATTATTTTTCTTTCATTTGATTTTTATACTAGATTTGGTCTTTATTATTTTATGATTGAAAATTTTACTTTGTGATTTTTTCATGTCTTTCTTTTGATTGAGTAATCTCGTTCTCATTACCCAAGTTATTAGTTTTGAATATTATCCTGTTTTAAGTTGCGTCCTTTTTTAGATTTTTTATTATTTTTTTTAATTTCATCATTTGACAATGAGTTATTAAGCTTCATTATTTGTTTCACTTTTATTTTTATGAATTTATTCCGATCTTATATCTTGGCTAACGGGTTAGTCAAGTTAACTCTAATTGACTTTTGGTTTGTCTTTTTTTTCTTAGTGTTGTTTTTTATGAAATTGATTTTTGTCTAATTTTATCATTTGATATTAACTTTTTTACCCTTAAACTTTGTGATTTTCCTCCTTTTTTTTAGTGGGATCATCTTAAGTCTTAAGTCTGAGTGAGTTATGTTAACTCAATTAACTTCTTTTTTTTTTGCTTTTTTAATTTAGCTTTGATCTTTTTTGCTATTTTTTTAAAAAAATATTTGATTTTTATCACAATCTCATGTTGCAAGTGACCTTGAACTTTATGGTTTTTTTATTTTACTTTTTGCAATGTTATCTCAATCTTCTATATTAGGTTATATGTTATTTAATTTAACCCATGTTGACTTAAATTGTCATCAGCTGGACATCTTTTTTTTATTTCATGAAAAATTTGAGCTAGCCCATGGCATTGCGTGGGCCATCTATTTAGTCAATGACTAAGGTCTTGTTTGTTCTTCCAATGACAATGTCTTTTTGCAAAATTTGATTTGTTTTTCTTTAATTTTTTTTTGTTTTTTGATTGTTTTGATGTAATGATATTAAAAATAAATTTTAAAAATTAAAACAAATATTAATTTAATATATTTTCAAATAAAAAATACTTTGAAATATAATTGTTATCAGAGTAATAAATAGGCTCTAAATATAGAGTATAAAGAGAGGTTTTTAAACTTAAGGAATAAGATTTATTTGAAAATAAAGTTGGAATTAATTATCTAGTTGAGTTAGAGTCATATTTGAGGTTCTTTTTTAAAAAAATAAAAAAACACAAAAAAATATTTTTTTTCATAGGTGCACGTATTCTTATCTCACTAGATTATACCATAAAGATGGTAACATTGGATGATAGTGGCCAATATAGACAGAATATATATCAAATTTATAGAACATGATGGTTTTGCTTTAACTACATTGACTTGGCTAAACAAAAAACTTAATATCATTTTTTACTTTGAACAATTAAATAGTCTAATTTTAATAATTTAGTGTTTTAGTTGATTTAATTTTAATTATTTTTTTAGATATTATATTATATATGGAGATTGGAAAAGAAAAAAGAAAGAGAACATTAAGAGAATAAGAGAAAGTAAAAATATAAATACAAATACAACATAAAGCCAATTTATTAGTTGTTTAATAGAAAACGAAAATTTGATCTTTTTTTTTAAATTAAATCCTATAAATATTGAGAAATTTTGAATTATCATAGAAGAAGTGGAACTTGTTTTTCAATTCAACTGTTGAGCTAGTTTTAATATTAATTATATGTTTTTTTATCCTTTTAAATAATCTAATATATTTAAAAATTTGATAGGTTAATTCTAGTTGACTTGAGTTATTTTTATATTTCTTAATTTATTTTTTAAAGAAAACTTTAATCTTTCAATACTAAATTTATTATTAATTATACTTTATAATTTCTTTTAATTTGATTTCTATTATATAATTATGATCTCATGACTCAAGTTATAAATTTGACAGATTAATATAGGTTGACTCAACCTATTTTTTAGGTCCTTTTTAAAATTGTTTTTTTTTTTTTCAATTTCATCTTTCAACATTGACTTTCATAATTTCTTTGGATTTATATTTTATGGGTCTTCATGGTCATGACTGTTATATGGTTTGACGGGCTAACCCAAATCAGTCTAATATGTTATCGTCTTAATATTTATATATAAAAAACCTCATCTTAAATGTCACAAGATGACGAGTGATCTACATGCATTAATAAGAAATAAAAGGACCAAACTAGATCTTTGACATTTTTAAAAACGCAATTGTACCATTGAAAGACCTAAATGTGAAACAGTAATGCAAATTTAAGGTTAACTTAAATTAATATTGGATGAATTTGCATAAAAATTAAGTCCGAGGACTTAATTAGATTTTTAATATGTTAATTTGATTTAATTATTAGTCTAACTAAAGGTTTAATTAATTTTATATATTAACTTAGATCAAAATTAAAAGAATTAATTAAGTGCAGGGACTTAATTAGACTTTTAAAGGGTGAAATTAATTATATTAAGGATTTAATTGGTGAAAAATTAGTTTGGAAGCTTAATTAAGAATATTAAAATTTTAGAAGACCATATTTAATGTTCAGAAGCTTAATTGGATGATATCAGGGGTGTAATTGTAAGAAAATCAAAGTTTAGGAATCAATTAATTGTCAAATTGAAGAAATTCATAACCAAGGACTATAGGGCAACATATTCGTAAGTTTAGGGATATAAATTAATCAATATCAGTGATTAATTTAAAAAAAATTAAAAATATAATAGTTGATAAAGGCCACACTAAACAAATTGAAAATCATGGACCAATTTGAAGAAGCCACTCAAATTAGAGGAATTCAATCAAAACTTTCAAGGGTGCGATTGAAAAAATTAAGAAGTTTCAGTGGTTAATTGTGGATGCATGTATTACAATTAAGCTTTTATATTGGTAAAAAACAATTTAGAACCATATTTGTATGTTGACAATATGTTATAGACTTTGATTCCTAAGTATTTTAATATTTACATGTTTATTGTTGCTTCTAAAGGTTTAAGCATGTAGATACGAGTGTATGTGATTTTCATGAATAGGTATGAGTCTTTTTTCTGGGTTTGAATGCACTTTTATGGGTTTTAGCTTTGTTAGGTATTTTCTAGGTTTATAGGTTGGTATTCTTTAAATGAACATTATCTTTGATTTTTATGTCGTTTTGATCGTTTATTGGTTCTTATACATGCACAAAAGACTATTAATTGCTAATCTAGGGTCCCAGTGATTTTAAAAACATTCAAATCATGTCATTTAATCTTTGGTTCTTCGTCCATGTTTTTAATAAAAATCAAATAATCATGATAATTGTTTGATTGCTGTCCTAATCCAACCTTCAAATTTTGTTTGAATGATGTTTGTGCATGTTCCTTCACCTTTCAATTTACATAATATGGTTTGATCTTGAATCAATGTTTTTTAGGTTCTTTGTGTGTGTTCTTCACTATTCGTAATAAGATTCAAATAAAAACCTCTATGATTTTAAAATTTTTGTTTTGGTTTCTTGACTTTATTTTTAGACTTGGCTCTTTGGGCGAGGAAGCCAAACTCACATGGTAGGGTTAAGTCCATTTATGCTAAAGTAGCGTTTAGTAAACTTAAACACAATATTTTATTCTTAAGATATGTTTGCTAAACATTGCCTTACAATATTTTTTTAAGCCTGTGATTTTTAGTTAAAGGTACTTTTTCAAACATGCCTAACAGACTTACAAATTTTCCAGCAATGTTTATTTTTTGCTTTTGCCAAACAAATCTCAAATAAATTCTAAAAAATTCTAAAATCCCATGTGATATGGTTGAGTCCATTAATGCTAAAGTAGCGTTTATCAAACTTAAACGCAATATTTTGCTCTGTGGTATATTTGTCAAACATAACCTTAAGACAATTTTAAACCTCTTATTTTTAGTTAAAGGAGCCCTACAATTTTTCCAACAATGTTTATTGTCTGCTTTTGCCAAACAGACCTTGAATAATTTCTAAAAAAATTTGAAAAACATTTAGGGACTATTTTAAATTTAATTGTAGGTCTCTCACATGTTTTTCAACCACCTATACTATAAGATACTAACTTAGTATTAAATATAAATTTTTTCTTTAAATTTTAAGGAAAAAAACAAAATAAAAAAAATAAAAAAATTTCTTATATGAAAAAAATAAAAAAAATACATTTTATTCATGTGCATACAGTTAAATTCTAAAATTTTCATGCATATTTCATATGAAAAATAAAAATTACATTTTTATCATACTTGAAAAAATATGAAAAAAAAATCAATTAATAGGTATCATGATAAATTTGCAATTATCCATAAGGATTTAACCAACATTTTAAAAACATTATAAAATCATTTTTTTTAAAGATTTGGGATATATATTTTACATAATGTTTGGCTTTATAATGTTTAGATTTTAGCCTAATAAGATAAGAATTTTTTTAATAATGAAGATTTTTACCTTAGATAGACTAACAAACAGAAACTTGATCTTTAAAAAAAATAATCAATCAATAATGGTGTTTGCTATAAATAGGGTGATGCGTCTTGCTCATACATAACTAATCTCTTTATCTAGATTCTAACATACTATTAGATTTTCTAATAATCATATTATATTATTATTCTCAATACTATTAATCATGTCTTTTTCATGATTAATTCCTAACTCTTCCAAAATACCTCTTAATCCATAGTCATACCAGCTATCTGACATAGTGCATAACATGACGTTAAATTTTTTATGTCGAACTATATTTTTATTGGTAACTCAAATTGATTTTTAACTCTTCAATAAGATCAAGTTATATCAAATCAAACCCATCCAATTTAATTATATTTTACTATTGCAAAAAGGATAATAGAATGCTAAGATATATTTTTATATTAAAAAAATTGGTCCCAGTACAGACCAATAATCTAGTGAATATATAAGAATTAAAAGAAGAACCGACACATCACGAATTTAGTGACCCGAACCACTCCCCTTTTAATTGTCCATAGTTTATCAATTTCTTATTGAAGCCGATAGGCAGCCCATGGTTCAAAGGACTAATAAAACTGTATGTGCGTGAATGGTTACATGGCCCTGAAAGCCTTATTTATAATGCTCCTACAGAGCATGCGACAACCAATTTATATTGAGGCTTACAGTTGAAGCCCAGCCCATTTCCAGATAGACGAAGGGTTGCTTTCAATCTATCATTATGGGTGGGCCAGGCCTGAAAAACAAAATGTGAGTCTTGGAAAAAGAATTGATGAAACTGTCAAATATCGAACGAAAGTTCAGCTCGGGTAGTAGGCTCAGCAAGATTCAAGCCCAGACTTATATTTATTTGATCATGTTAAAACTTAAAAAGCATAACCCACCTCCATGCCCCCCCCCAAAATAATAATACTAATGGATTTTTTTTTTACATAAAGCCTTTTATACTCTATTGGTTTGTAATGCTGTCAAATAATAATGTTGTAAAAAAATAAATAAAGATAGTAGAAACTAAATATATTTGGCTGAAGAATAAATATATAAAAATAAATCTGTTTCTGGAATAATGTTTTGGTGGATTTATGTATTTTCAAAATAAGAGGTATATAGATGATATATATTCAAAGACAATATTTTTTATTTTTTATCCCTTAAATGTCAATATAAAAAATTCTAATTAAAAAATTATTCAACTAAGACATGTAAGGATAAAAATAGTTATTAAGATAGTTTAAAAAACTAATTTAGGTGTCAATTCAGGGCAAAACTCGGGTCATGAGTCGAGTTAACTCGAGTTAACTAGAGTCAGCTTAAGAATAAAAGTGGTTATTATCATAGTTTTAAAATTTAATTTGGGGGTTGACTTAAAGCAATGCCCAAGTTATAAGTGGGGTTAGTTGACCATTGATATATGTCAGTGTAAGGACAAAAATGATTCTTATCATAGTTTTAAAATTCGACTCAGGGATTGACCAAAGATAAAACTTGGGTCACATGTCAGGAGAGTTAATATCAAATAAAAATAATTATTATCATAATTCTACAACTTGATTTGGGAGTTCATCAGGGACAAAGCATGGGTCACAGATTAGAAGGGTCAATCTAGGTTAGCCCGAGTCAATTTAATAATAAAAATTATTTTTATTATAGTTTTAAAACCACATTTAGGGGGTTAATCAGAGTAAGACGCAAGTCACATGTTGGGAAGGTCACAACGAGTTGGATAAAAATAATAATTATTATAATTTTAAAATATAACGAAGGATTCAACCCAAGACAAAGTAAATGTTACAGGTTGGGAGGGTCAACTTATCAAGTTGGTTTTGGTTTTATACGACGAGGAAAACAATTTCTTTTTGCTAAAATGGATTTTAATGATAAGTCATATTAATTTATTAGGTCAAACTTACCATCATAAAATTTCTCTTTTACTATATATATATAACAATACAATGTAATTTAAGAATTACTTTTGCAATTTATTAAATTATATTCTAAATTCTTCATTAAAGATAAAATAACATTGTTTAGCGTGTTTATAAATAATATAAGATTGTTCTTTTCAACAAAAAATAAAACTAAAAAATATACTGAAAACCTCTTTCACAATTAATTTATATTATTATTTTTTTTCTCGTAAGATAAACTAAACAAAGTCAAATATATAAAAAAAATCTTTATATATATATATATATATATATATATATATATATGCAGGGAACAATGAATTTGTAAAAAAATTTACTAGAAGGAATGTGATTATTTTCAATAATCGTAATAAATTATGCATGAAATAGTGACGGATACAAGAGTCCCAAGTCAACTAAACAAATGGAAAACAGTACATTAGCCTATAGTTTATATGTCTAAATATGATAGACAAAAAACATTAGCCTATAGTCTCAGAAAAGACAGTTTGGTGGTTGTATCTCCTAGTCATTTGTCATTCTAAAATGAAACATTCTTCCCATTCCCGACTACGAAGCTAATACAATTTTGCGTGCATGTAGTCATTTCCTCTCCTGGTTTTATAACAGAGACTATTCCAAATGCTTGGTAATATTGCACTTAGAATCGGTAAACTATCATCAAAGACGGTCGAATACTTTTTACAAACAGTCTCTTTCCATCTGTGTTGAGCTGGACTACATAGCCTCTATAACCACTTGAAAAGCAGTGTCTTAAAGAGACAATACCCCATTCTCCTCTTGTTTTTCTATAGTCACAACATTCCATTAAACCTTACAGATCTTCCTTTGCTACACAACGCCAGCCCAATGAAATCGCCGTTGGATTTCCGTTAAAATATTGTAAACACCCATAGACATTAAGAAAATAGACATAAAATAAAGAGGTAATGAATTAAGTACTCTGTATTATGCATATCCTTCCTACCATGCTAAGCATCTTATCCTTTCATATTGAAAGTTTGCTTTAGAATTTTGCAACGACTGGCTTCCATGTTGATATTCTCATTGGATTAGCATCTAAAATTAGTGTTATTCTATTAATTATTTTCTGTGTTTATTAGTTTTAAAAAAGAGACAAACACAAAAAAAAGAGAGGATAAAACTCATGACACACCAAAAATAAAAATAATAAGAATATATTCAATTAAGATTTTTTTTCTTCTAATTATATCTACTTTTTCTTTATAATAGGCTCAGTAAGTAATTAAATAATAGGATGTCATTAATTAGTTATTCACTTAGCACCGTAAGATTTTTCATGTCTATATTATCAATCTATTTAAATCCAATCAATCTAATCTAAACCCAATCAACCTGGCTTCATCATGTGATTTGCTAAAAGCTAGCCTTTTAAAAAGCAAAACAAAAATTACTTTTTTTCTTTTCCGTTATTTACTTGAAACAACCCAGTTTTCTGTGTTGTTATTTGGTGACACTGGTCCATGGCTAGTGTAGGTTTGAATTAAATTGGTTCATCAGGAGGTGTACCTCTAGTAGTTGTGTAATCCCGTTCTTGAAGTCATGCTAGGATTAAGTCCGGTTTAATTCATCCATCAAATAGCTACATGAATTCCACGCAAACACACACTTCGATATTTCCATGCATCTCTGTAGATATATACTAAGATTGTTGAGATTAGATAGTTATATCAATTGCTAGTGTGTAACATTTGTGAAATGATATTGGGCTCACAAATAAAATAAAACCCTAGTGAAATCCAGCCAAGACCGAGGTGGATGTGCAAACTAGTGGGGCTTCTAGCCTAGTACGTGCAGACAAAAGCTTAGCTTATATCCTGTTTCTTATCACAACAAATACAGAAAGCCATTGGATCCAGAAAAGAAAGTACAAGAAAAAAAGCACAAGTAACACCACTGTTCTCTATGGATAACTTAATTTCTGAAGCTTATCCACATTATGAGCACCGTACACAGACGCGATACGATCATGAATAGCTAGATTCTTGCCGAGCTTTTCTTGACCTTTACGTTTAATTTAATCACTTTCCTAGCTATACCACTTTGAAGGTTTTATGTACCTGATAAAAAGATTCTACAAAGATCTAGCATGCAATGTTACTTTTAATCATAGCCACAAGGAGAAACTAATATACTAAACTCAGATTGCAATCTGACTACTTGCTTGCCAACTTGATGCAAAACTAACAGCACCATTCTCTTCCTAATTGCGGGAGGATGCAGGATGTGATGGATGATCAGGGAAGGCCACCTCGTGATGGTTTTAGTCTAAAATATTATTTTAGATTAGAGTGTGTGAGAGTTGGTAGACAGGAAAATTAATGGCAAAAAGGCATTAAGGGATATTACATGGAATGATTGTCCCCATTATTGTTCGATTAACTAGAATTCTAAGAGCTAGCATCTAGTGGAAGCAAATTTCTCTTGGGAATATTGACTCAGGCATGATTCACAAAAAGTAATATCATAAGAAGATGTAATAAGGGCAAGAAACAAGGACATGAGCTGCACTGCTAATTAATTTTAATTGTCTTGAAGGCCGAGGTATGTATTCTCGAGATTAATTTTCATATACCTAGATAATTAAGCTGCTCTCCTTTCGAGTTTGGGTAGGTCATATATTGATTTTATCTTCCATCGTGTTTGACAAATGGTAGGCTAGTTACTGTTGGTTCAAGAAAACGTATATACTTGCCAAAAAGAAGAATTTTTTAATTATGTTATTAATTTAATTTTAAAATTTTGTAATTTATTTGTATAACTTGAATTTTCAACTAAATTATATGGAAGCAAGCTCAAATTAAATTAATTAATTTTTTAAATTTAAATAAAATTTTGATTACAGGTAAAAACATAATTTGACTTAAAAAAACATAAGATGATAACTTTGTTCTAAAAAGTTATTAAGATAATGACAGATTGAATAGATCTTATTCTCCCAACAACCAGTATCATAGACTACATTCAGTTTAATAATTTTTTTTTAATTATATGATAAATATATATGGTTATAAATTTGAGCACCAAACTAAAGATAAAAACTTATTTTAAACAATAATAACTCTATAGAATATAAACAAAAATAAATCATGTAATTTATTTCTTAACCAATCAAATATTAAAAAATAAAATCTAGAAAAAAAACAAATATAGAATAAAAAAATATTCGGTCACTGAATATACTCAACAAACTATGAACTAGGTGATCCAAGCTTGAACCTTAAACCTGTGAACTAAGTTATAGACTTCATTGGGATTATAATATGTTTTTTAATACTATTTTTATTTAACTATATAATAAAAGAAAATAATTAATCATAAAATTAAACATAAACTCAATATTAAGATGTTGAAAAAATATTAAAATAATTTAAACTTGTTAGATTTGCGAACCAGGTCAACCAACCAAACCTGTGAACATGTCTATGAACTTTATATAATTTAATAAATGACATATCTTTGAAACTATTTTTTTTTTACAATATGAGAAAAAAATAGATAAAAAAAGGTCAAGTTCAATAACAAAATAGAGAAAAAAGATACCCCAACCACCCCATTTTGGCTTCATAATTTTTTTCTTAAACAAAAATAAAATTGAAAAAACTAAGAGAGAAAAGTAGATGAAGATATTTAATATTATAATATGAGTCATTTACCTAATTGTATATAATAAATTTGTTTATTAATTTCAATTTGATGTAGAAATTGATACACATATAAGATTTAATGAATAAATCATAAAGAAAAAATATATCATGCAAGATTGTACATATTAAAACTATTATAAGAAATAAATATTTTTTATTTATAAAAATAAATTTAATATATAAAAAATATAAAAACAACAAATGAATAATTCTAATCTTTTAAAAAATTAACATATCCAATATATTTAAAAACATAATTGCTACTTAAAAAATAATAAATAATCAAAACAAATCCTAGATAAGTAAAATACATACTTAAAAATTATTTATAAATATAAAAAAGTTTTAAATTAAAAAACAAAACAAAACGACACACCCATACAAAAAAGGGTAAGGTCAAGCGTCTGGCCATAAATAAAGAGTATGTGCGTGGACCTTAATTTTTTTCGTAAGACAATGGGGTGGATGACATGATGACATGTGATCCACCCCAATTTAATTTGACGACACATTGTTTTCCTAGAAGACGACAAGTTATTTGGAATCTCTAGATTTTAGTCATTATGATGGTCGGAAAATTAAGGTGATTGATTTTTTCTTTAACAAACCTATTTTCAACCAAAAAAACTAAGAAAATATCGTAATAATCTTCTTTAACCAACCTTAACCTCCAAAAGCGCAAGAAACTACCTCCAAAAGTGCAAGAAACTACTTCAAAACTTAAAATCAATCCAAAACCCAATTTCTTATAATGCTTATATATGTTTTTATTCTTTTGCACTTGCAATGTAGAAAACACTTAATTCATACTCTCTTTGTTATATGAAAGTATTTGTAAAAAAATCTAATGTTTTTTTGTGGTTAGAATTGTAAAAATGACATTTCTCTTTCTCTTTCTATTAGAATTTGATGATTTCCTCTTTATCCTCTCCTCTCACCTAATAAAAACTGCAAAATAATAAAAATAAATTTTTATATTGAAATTAATTATTCTAGAATTAAAAAACTGATCACCTAATAGCTAAAAAAGATAAGAACTCAAATGTATTTTTTAAACAAAATTGAAAGACATCATCTATTTTACTTGTATTTTTCATTTGAGTCCTTCATCTTTCAAGTCAATTATTTCTTAAAAAAACTTGTAATTAGATGCTAATTTAGGTTAATAAGGATGCAATCATGCTTTTTTAAAAGAATTTGGGAATCAAATTGAATTTTCTAAAAGAAGACACCACTGTAACACACAATAATATGTTAAATGATGACCAATCATTTTAGAACAGTAAAGACGATAAGCCATTTAGTTTGTGTTATGATTTTAAGATTCTAGATATTCTCTTACAAAATATCTTTGGGTACTTACTGTACCATGATTAAAGTTCGGACAAGGTCAAAAGCAGTATCAGTTAGTGGTAGGAATATGGGACTACACGTTCAAAAAGTGTTAATAAAACGCCCTCCCTCTCGAATCTTAACAGATAAACACTATCTCTCCGATAGAGAAACTCCATGGACCATTTCTTGGACTGTAGGTCCCAGCTGGTACGATTTGCTGATATGATTCAATCGAGAAAGGCAACCGCGCACTTTGCAGCAGAAAGTGGGATGGACACGTTTCGAACTGAAATCCCATTGAAGCCATGGTTATCAACCCGACCCAAGAACCCGTGTTGTGGGTTGGCGACTTAGGAAGGAAACCAAATCTATCCCAAAACAACTTCATTATTTCATGCCTTTAAGAATATTGAAACTATATAATTTCAGCTCCCTTTTCTTGCCCCCATGAAAAAGGATATTTAAGAAAAAAACTAAAACGATATAATTTTAGATAAAAATTGAAACAAATCTTTAAAATTAACTTATTAGATTACCTAAATTTCATCAAGTATATTCCTAACCAGATTTAAATTAACTTAATATAGACCAAACTTTATATTGATGAGGGCTACGTTGATAACTATAAATTAAAGTATTAAAAAGTGTAGTAGCTCAATTAACATTCTCCTCCCTCTACTATGTAAAGTTTTCAGCTAATTTTGAAAGAAAAAGTTTTAAATTAAAAAATAAAAGTAAAAAGTACTGATTAAGTGGAAGATCCACATAAAATAGAAGATAAACCATGATGTGGGGGCATAAAATCTGAGATATTCCTAGACTTCCAATACAAGAGGTGAATCCAAGCAATCCAAGATCGTTCATTAAAAAACAAACTCAAAAGGTTTATTCTTTTCCTTCTATATATATAATCCCAATACAAGAAGTAAAATCCAAACTCTTCATAGTCATAACACAAATGTCTACCACGTTTCCTACATCCCCTCTACTCTTCCAACAATTTCCTGGGGATTTTCACCCAAGAAAACTGTTACTACACAACCCTCTTTCCCAACCATCTTCCATTGCATCTCCTTCACCTTCTGGCAACATCCAAGATCCATTGAATCCTAATGCCAGTGGCGATAAGCACTTCGATATAAATGTTGTTATGGTCCTTATAGTCCTAATATGTGCACTCCTTGTTTCACTTGGACTAAATTCTTTCATAAGGTGTGCAGTAAGGTGCTCATATTTAAATGGACATTCTTCCAATAGAGGGATCAAGAAAAAAGCCTTGAGAACTTTTCCTATAGAGAATTACTCCCCAGAGAAGAGTAAATTGCCAGGGCTGGACACACAATGTGTCATATGCATATCAGAGTTTGTACATGGTGATCGAGTTCGAATTTTGCCCAAGTGTAGCCATGGATTTCATGTGAAGTGCATTGATGAGTGGCTTAGCTCACACTCATCTTGCCCAACATGCAGGCACTGCCTTATGGAGACGTGCCGAAAGATTGCTGGTGTTAGTCAGGCTAGCTCATCGGAACAACCACCTTCTGTAGCGCAAGAAAGAGTTGTGAACATTGCACCCCTAGAGCGTGAAGGTTTGGTCTGCAATTACAGGGAAGCCAGCTAAGTCAAATTTCTGTTTTTTGGCCATCAAGTTAAAATCTACCTAAGGTTACCGAATTTGAATTTCAAAGCTGTCAAATGACCCAGATCGATTGAAGTTGTTGCCAATTCAGGGGCCACAATGATAGTCCTATACCATCGAATTTGGCTGGGAAATTAAATGATTTTATTAATGACAAGTGCCGAAGGTGGTGGCTGAGTGGTATTGCACTTGTTATCCTCTGATGTTGAAATTTGGAATATGCCACTCAATGTCCGAAGGAAAAAGAACTACAATCTTGGCTGTTGAAAGAACTTCACTTCTTTTTCAACCCATAAAATTTGTTTTTGAGAACGACTAGCTAGGCTTGAACATGAGATTCTCACTATTTACACTAGTTTGGAGCTGTAACTTTTTGTTTTGGGGGGGAAATTCGGAGAATCATCCCTTTTTTGCTGTGTGTATATATACTTCTTGTTGGTGATATCAAATACAGTCTGTTTTTGCGACAAAATTCCTACATTGGCAAGGTTACTTGTAAAATTGACAAGAAAATATGTTTCACGGCACCGGTACCTGTAAAAAATAGCGTTATTATGATTATACACAATCCCACCTTTATCTTATACTTAATTGTAGAATAAGGTCATTAGATTCAAATTCATAATGGTATAATTATTAAAATTTTAATATTATATTAAAAAATTATTTCAATTTAAAAATTTAAATTATATATGATATCTCAAAAATAATTTTTATAATATTTTCTATAAGTTCTGAAAATATCTCTCTTTTTCGCAGATGGCAACTAGTCTAGTGAAGTTATAATCAAGTGCATAATAGCTTCATATGAACCACGTAACAATCAACAATTCCTCGTATACTTAACTTTCAACATAAAAAAATTATTTAGGATGTAAAAATAAATATATTTAATGAGTGTTTGTTTTGTATTTTAACTACAAAAACAAACACACACTTACAGTTATGTGTGACATATAAAATTACTTATATATATTACTCTTCAAAGTTGTATACAAATTTACAGTTCCTGAATATATTTAATTTTCCATTTTCACATATAAATCTGCTTAAAATCTTGCTAATTGGAATCATTTGCTTAATGTTTTTCTTGGACCTTGAGGCATTAAGTAGGCATGTGTGCCTCTGTACGTGGTTTCATAAGGTGCCAAAATAAATATCTTTTTAGAATCTAAAAAGATTATGCTTGTCTCCAAGAATGAGACTGAATTAAGTACTACGCACTACAATGTACTCATAAAAACAATTGAAGAAAATATTATAATAGAGTTTTATATAAATTAGAAGATTTAATAAAATATAGTAGTCATCCTCTCTCTATGCAAATATATGAATAAAACAACATATAGAATTTGCATATGAATAAAACAACATATAAAATACAAGGTAGATCATACTACATAAAATAACTCTATATAAGATAAGTACATATATTATCTTTATAATATAGTATATTCCATAATACACCGCTTGAAGTTGAAGCTAGAGTTGTTATATAAAGCTTGGATCATATATGAACAAAGAAAGAATAAGGCAACAAGTTAGTAAGAATATCAATTATATAACCATATTATTCGATAGTTTCACCTATATTTATCTAATGTTTTGTTCATGTTTTATATGTAAAATGTCTTCATATTTTTTATTTATGTTTTGAAGGCATTTTTGGATGAAAAATACAAAAAGAAGTAAATTAGAGATAATTGATAGATTTAATGTTCACTTGATGTTTTGTGCAGAGCGTGAGTTCTAGAGATCGAAATGACGTGATTCCAGTGGAACTAAAATGATAAAATCCATACCTTTCTGGAAATGTAATGCAAGAAAAAGAAAAAGAAAAAGATCATGGAAATAACATCCTTCAAAGTCAAATCTCGTATTTTGTCACTGTTGACCTTTATCCATTAAAAATTCAATATTTGGAGTTATAAAAGTCCAATCGGTACAAACTCAATTTTGTTACATTCCTGACTCAATTTTATATGAACGTTCCAAATTTTAGCCAAAAAAAATATCATATGAGGGAGATATGATTTTTCAAAGATAACAACTGAATTCTGCTAGCAAACAGGTTTCGTGAAGAAACGAGTCCAAATTATGTTCCGAAGCTTCTAAACTGACATCCAAGTTTTTATATCAGTAATTTAGCTCCTTTAAGTCAGAGCTTGAAGATTTCATGCAAGGCTATTTCTTCTTTTTATGGAAAATAGTTATTGAAGTACTTAAATGTAAACTATTAACTTAAGGGAGGACTATTTTGTAAAATAGAGACTAGGGTTTCCTAGGATATAAAACGAATGAGAGAAGAGAAGGGGGGCAGCCACCCAAGAGGAGAAAGACGCCCCCCTCCTTTAAGAAACTAAAAAATTATGCATTCTTCATTATTTAGGAGTAGTTGTTCAATAGTTATGCAAGACTAAGCTCTTTTCTTGGTTACAAAGACACAACAAATTTTCAGATTTCAAGAACCGTGAGATTTATTCTTCCTTTTATTTTCAGTGTATGTTAGGAATGAGTATGATTGGTTTCCGATGCATATTT
>NW_011499994.1:319253-416974 GCF_000495115.2 Populus euphratica | reverse complement strand
GCAGTTTTGTTTCAAGGATCGGTTCTAATTTCCGTTGGTGGATGTGTGCTTGTGACCAAGGTTTGTTTTCTTGATAAATTTTGATTTTAATTGATTTTGTTTGCTATTTTAATTTATTCTATATTTTAGATCATCACAAATCAAACCCCCCCTAAATTGCATAACATATATCATAAGAAATCTGAACAAAATCTTCTTTGTGGGATAGACCCCTTACTTGCTCTTTACTATCTTGTGTGTTTTAAGCTAGGGTAATTAATTTGTGCGACCGCAACATCGCAACAATCAACTAATTGTTTATTGGAGGATATAAAGCGAATTTAAATATTTGTTTTTGCTATCCTATTACGTAGAAAGTGATAATCAACCTCACTATGCTTTGTACGAGCATGAAAAATTAAATTAGAAGACAAATAGATAACACCAAAGTTATCGCAGCAAATAGTGGTGACAAAATTAGAAGAGAAATATAAGTCTTACAAAAGATAACAAAGTCAAAAAAATTTAGTAGTGTCATCAACTAAAATTTTACATTCATTTTTAGTGGAGGAGCGAGCAACAATTATTTGCTTGCCGAACTTCCATAAAACAAAAGTGGTGTAAAAAACAAGACAAGGTATACCTTAGTAGACTTATGATTGTCAACACTACATACCTAATCATCATTAATAAAACTGTGAAGTGATAACATTAAACATCTGGTAATATGCAAGCCAAAAGAAGTCATACCTTTCAGATATCATAATATTCATTTAACAATAGCCTAATAATAGTTCTGAGTAAGAGCTTGCATAAAGTGATAGAGATACAAGGATGATTAGTTGGTTTTCAAAGTACCTTTCCAGTTATGTTGGATGATTAGTTGGTTTTCAAAGTACCTTTCTGGTTATGTTGGTTTTCAACTATTTTTTCTTAAGTTATTATTTTTTTAATTTGATGAATTTATTTTTTCTTTCCAGAATATATAAAATAACCAGTTGAAAAGGAGATACAGGGATGATTTTTCAACTCATCCGGATCTCAATTCAGATTTGTGGTTAGAGGCAGAATCATTTGATGGATCCGATAGAAATCAAGTGTCCGGACTCTCGAATACCACGATCGAGAACTTGTGAATGACTCATAGTGTTTTGACCATTGAATGCTCGCAATAGATTCCAAGCACTCAAACTCCATAGTTCACAGCGATGTTAGACCACCGAGTATAGGATTGGATAGCTCATTTTAATGAAAAATATGAATGACTTATTTCTGATTATGAAGAACTTAGCCGATTGTTATGGAGATAAGATCACATATTAATGGTACATGTGCAATGACCAGCCTCTTCGTTCTCCTCCAGCACCTCTTCTATTTTAGATTTATTATATTTGAATATACAAATGTTTAAAGTTATAATAAATATTTAATTTGTATATTATTTTAATTATTTTTATACTTCTATTCAATATATTTTAAAAATATTACTGATGAGGTTACCAACAAAACAATCTTGTCAGTATATTCTAAGGAGAGTTGGAAAAGAATTACAACAAATATCATTGCTACTGTTAACTTACCGATAGAATTACATATAGTATTATGTTGGTGATATGTTATATTTATCGATGGATATACCAACAGAAAAATAAAAACACTCATAGCATTGCATATGATTTTCTTGTTGGTGATATGTTAAATTTATCAATGAAAATAACAAAAGGATAAAGCGGGTAATTTTTTTGGTGTGTTGTGTCCATTTATAAATCCATCGGTATATTTATTATCAACAGACTCACTGAAAAATTATAGATCACCAATGAGAGTTTTTTTAATAGATAGTTTTTGTTTATGAGCTCATCAATAATATACGTATTGATGGATTGTAAATATAAATATTGACAAGAATTTTAATCGATAAAACTGTTAGATGTGATGGTGGAATTAGAATTCAATAATGGACTAACATTATGCCTAGAGGAGTATTAAAAATAAAATTTGATATCTTGGGAAATCATGAGTAATAATACGGAATGGCTTCCATGTTCTCTACTAATTAATTGGTTTCCTCAAAATTATATATAGTCTCAACAAATAAGAGGGCTGAAAATGACCGTATTGGCGATGAGCGAGCAAGGATTGCACAAGTACTACATGTGATAGGAAGATGGTGGCATACAGGTGTATCTTCATAACTGAAAAATTATATAAGAAGCCCTTTTTAATTGCTTGTAATTTTGTGACCTCCTGACTCAGACATGAGTCACAAAAGAGCTATATTAACCCCAAAATATGTGCAAAAACCACTAGTAATCTCTCTAAGATGTCTCTTCGAATCTGCTTTTATCTTTTTCTTTTTTTTTCATTAGAATTTGTAAGTTAATGTCATTTTCATGCTCTTTTCTGGTTTGGCAACCACAAATTAACTAGGTTACCGTCGAGGTGATCGGGGTGATAGGGTTTTATTTTTTTAATCTTAGATTGTATTGTATTAATTTCATTCAAGATTAAGAACATATAAGGATGTGAATTGTTACACCAATGTAAAGATTTATTTTAAAAATAATTCTTGTGAGAGTAAGTTTGAACTTGAAGAAAAAGTTGAGGAAAATGATAAGAGATTTCAGAAACCATAGAATTTATAAACATTCAACATCCACTCTCCACCTTTTTGCATGGCTTTATAGCATAGAGTTCAAGTCAATAAACAGCAAATGATTTTAATAATCAAATTACAATTGTTTTAATAACCACTCTTTTAAATTTTTTAATTTCAAAAACAGGTTCATAAAAAAAGAGTTTCATAAAAGGGTTTTGTACTTTGCATATGCTGGCTTAGGTATATAATTAACAATAAAGGTCGTCATGATTTAGACTCCTGAAAGTATAACCATATCAAAATCAACTCATTTCACAAGCTAAATCAAGCAGTTAGGTTGAGAGTTGGGATTAAAAAATTAAAAATCAACTAGCCAATTAATAATAGGCCAAATTAACATATATCAAGTAATTGCCAGCATGTGTTTGTCGTATGGAAATTTTTGTTTTTATAGCATTACTAGTGATTAATGAGCATATTTAGTAATACAAGCATATGCGTCGAATATTGTTTTTTGTTTTATTGGACGACACATGGATCATGGCCTCATGCATGAAGCAGCATCCACTCTAGAGTGCAAATCCAACTAGAAAGATCATTAAATAACACACTATGGCTCAGTGGAGGCAGGAGTTAGTCCGAATTGATTGTGAAATGTAATCCTGGTGAGATCTAATCCTGAAAACAGTAGTGTTTAACGATTTTTTTTAAAGATAGTTTAATTAATCGTATCAATAAAGTTCATCGAGTAAAATTTCATTTTTACTAAAACACAGAGCTGAAATCAACAGAGCTGATGAACTTGGACTAAAATCATTTAATTAATTTTTTAAAAGACCATTTCCAAGGTGAATTTGAAGACATTGATTGGCCTGACAAGGTTGAACAAACAGCTATAATATAATCTCAATTAATTTATAATTTTAATTAAATGATGTTTTTTTGTTAGTTCCAAATTAAATTTGAAGTTTAAATAATATCTCAATTAATTCATATTCTTTTACCTACGGTCCCAGAGATTTAATTATACTACTGATTGGGTGATTAGTTAGACCGTGGAATTAATTAATTGCTTTTTTTTATAAATTTATCTTATTTGATAAATTATTTAGAATTATGAAAAACGTTATTACAAAAAAGTTATGTTATATAAACAAGTGAGTGAACTAGGAGTTGGATCGAAGAACAGTTGATTAAACTAATAAATCAAAGCATTCATCGATCATTTCACCCTTCAATCCGATTTTGATAACATTAATTGTATGCAAAAAAGAGAGATTCAAATGTTTAGTCAACTTCTCCTGCACCCATTGAGTTTATAGTTCAACTGACCTGACATTCACGTTGCCCTTTCTCTTAGTGCAACTACGTCCAAAGAAGCTCTCACTAAACTCTGCAAGCATGTCTAGCACTACCTTTTCTCCCTCCACTCAACTCTTTCAAGATTTTCTTAAAAAAATTCCCTCAAGAAAATTGTTACAGCAAGCCCTATTTTCCCAACCATCAATGCTATCATCTCCTTTCCCCTCGGGAGGCACAATCCATCCCCCGTCAGAAATTTACACCAGCCATAGATATGTTCCAAATATTGTTTTAGTCATCTTGTTGGTCCTGTGTGCCATTATTGGCTCACTTGCTTTGTATACAATCATTAAGAATGTGTTAGAGTGCTCAAGTTTAATAGCATCCGAGTACAATGGCAATCTTGCTGCTAGATTGGCCAATTGTACTGCAAGGATCGAGCTAATATCTTTGAAAACTTTCTCTACTGGGCATACTCAAGGGAAATAAAAGCACGAGAGGTGGAAACTAATGCCATTCAGAGGATGTAGCTGGTAAGAATTAACTTAAATAGCTCATTATTCATGCCCTAATATGAAGGAGGTGAAGTTGGAAATACGTTGCGAGGCATTATGTGTTGAAATATTTGAGTTTCATAGGTGTATATGAGATGTATCGGAGAGCTCAAAGATGGAAAATGAAATCTGGGAAGGATTGGAAGTGCATTTTTATTAAGGAAATAAACTTTGTGATTTGATTGTTTCTTTGTGTTAGTTCTGGTTGATTTCTTCTTGTTCCCTTTATTTATGCATTTGGTGCTAGCTAGTGTTTTCATTCCATAGCATTTAATTTTTCATTGAAACAAAAAAGAAATGGAAAAGGAAAAATAACCCTAGATCCATGTTCTTAGAAATTTGCCATATTCTATCCAACATTTTCGTTTTTGCATCAATCCATGTCTGAAAATAAAGATTAGGAAAATGCAATGGATGAGAGCTTTTTCAATTGGCTTTCGGGCTTTTCTCTTGAAGAAATAGTTTATCCATTCCTTAGGGTAGAAATATGACTACCACAAAAGCTGCTTTATATTTCAAGGATTGAATTTTTCCTGACATTGTAATGCATTGTATGTTAGGTATTTGTCAATGTTATTTCAGGGATAAGTTTCAGAGTCTTCGCGGCAATATGCTAGCTGGTAGAAGTTTGTGATCAGTAATAATTTTTGAAATGACAAACGGAGTTGTATATTTATTATTCTCTCCTGTGAATATTTGATCAGATGCTACCATGGATGCTTTTTCAACTAATAATCTGTCATAACCTATTTTTCAATTATTTTTCAATTTATATTTTTTTTCTCTACAAAAAAATACTCAACTAATAATCTGTCATAACCTATTTTTAAATTATTTTTCAATTTATATTTTTTTTTCTCTACAAAAAAATCAAAAATATTATAAAAAAATAGCAATGAAAAGAGAATTTCAAGGCATCCAGAAAATGACTAAAAATTGACTGAGGATGTTTAAAAATACAAAGATTAAAATTTAACTGTATAACATTGACCAATGAGAGCTCTATTGATTATGAAAATTTGATTTGAAGAAGAAATGTCCAAAATTAGATATTTATGAATTCAATTAAATGTTATTGAAGGTTTAGCTGGATTTATGAAGGGTTTGATTGTAAGAAAAATTGATTTTAAAGTCAATTTGGGCTTTAATTGGAAGAAATTAAAGTACGGAGGTCAAATTATAATTTCTTAGAGTTAATTTGGTCAAATCAAGGACTTAATTGAAGAAATTAGAAGTTTATTGATCCATTGTGGGTCAAATTGCATAAATTCAAAACCAAGGATCCATGTGAAAAAAGCTGCCAACTTCAAGGCTAGTAATTAAATTTGGTAGGGATGCAATTGAATTAATTTTTACAATCAAAATTACAAATGAGAACTCGATTGAACAAATCACAAATTGAGGATCAATGTGAACTCTAACATGTTTTTTTCTGCCCTTTCCTTTTAAATGAAACAATATGTTTTGTCCAAAATAGCATCGTTTCATATACTATTAATTAAAAAAAACCCAAAACAGTATCGTTTTGAATGGCACTGTAGCCTTTCTTCTTTCCCTGGAAGTGCAAGGCAGGGGAAGAAGAAGACTTTTCTCCCCTGCTTTGCTTGTTCCCTCTTTCTCCAAAGCCACCAAAAAGACGCTAACCAAAGCCTCCACTTGCTAAGCTGACCTATGGCCTCCTACGTGTTTGAGGAGGAGATGTGCCTCTTCAGGCAGTCATAGGGAAGCAGCACAGTGGCCACCCCGTCCATATCTCTTCCCTATTTTTTCCTATAAATACAGGGGAGACAAGGACGAAAAAAAAAAAAAAGTTTTCCTATAAATACAGGGGAGACAAGGACAAAAAAAAAAAGAGAAGAGAGGGTGGAAGCCGAAAGAAAAAAAAAAGTAGAGAAGAGAACGAAAAATAAAGGAGAGAGAGAGAGAGAGAGAAGAAAAGAAAAAACAGAGAGGAAGAAGAGAAGGAAAACCACTGCAAACCACCAACGCCACCACTAGCGTCGTTGCCTGTTGCCTCTAGTAGCTCTGCCAACGACAGCAGCCACCACAAGTCAGCCCTTCTTCCCTTCCTTTTCTTCTCCCGCTTCATCTCGCCACCCTAACCTCCATTGTTCATGTAGCATGTGAACAATAGAGACATAGGCTGGGCTGATCCCAGTTCACATAGTTGGGTCGGGTTCAGCCCAGCCAATGCATTTTGGCCGGGTCCAACCCATTTTAAAAAAATAACAAAAAAAATATTTTTTAACATTTGTGATTTCTCCACCTTTTGATTTATGCCTTTTTGTTTGCTTAATATTGTTCTATATTTTACATCTTAAAAATACAAATCTAATATTAAAACATCTGGTTTTCGTCAACTTTTGAAAAATACCAAAAAACTTTAAAAAAAACAAGAAGAAAAAATGTTTTTGTGTATTCGGTCAAGTACCTTAAAGCTAAAAAAAAATCATATTGTATTTTTCATACACCAAAAAAGAGATATATTTTAGCATGTATTTTGGCTTTAATAACTAGTTTATTAAAGTCATGAGAACAGTGACCAAAATTTCAAAAATAAAAAAAATTTTATTTTGTGTTGTTTTAGTATCATAGATTATGAATTTATACATAAAATGTATTCCTGATATTAAAAAGGTATTTTCTTTTAACGACATAGAACAGTTGGATTTTTATCCGATAAGATAAGGATCTCTTTATAGAGGAGAACTTTTCTTAAACCGTACACAGACCGACAATTAGAAACTACAACAAGACCTTAAATTTTATCATACAACAAAACAGTATAGTTTATCTTAGGTAGGGCGTAGTTAGAGTACTAATACCTTCCCTTTACGCAACCAATCTTTGTACCTGATCTTTGAGACCTGTTAGGGTTCTTAATGACTAAAATATTAGGTGACGACTCAATTCAAATTTTTCACTGATAAAAAACAAGAATTTTTATCTCCCTATATTTGCCAGATAGACTTACATATAACCCAAGGGTGAACGATCACCGCAATACTGCACACGTGCAACAATCTTCATCCAAAAACTTCAAATTTAAAACTTTAACATACTCATCCATACTTTATTTTTTATTGTTTAATTAGATAGAATGAAATAATAAAATTCGAGATTTTAATGCATGTGATACAATATTAAATTTTATTTTAACAAAAATATTTAAGTTACTAATTAAGATTACAAGGAAGATTTATCTCCCTAGCATATAAAACCACTATGAATCCGATGTAGAATCATGGGCCAAAATCAACTCCTTTTCCCTTTTGAATAGCTATTAAATGATGGCAAATGCAACGCATTGCCCCTCTCAAAGGCATGCAAATCTCGGGTCTCAATCGAATCGAGATATGCAATTTGGAGAGGGCCAAATTGAACATTACTCATATTACACACACACACACTGCATTTTCTCACCATTTGAGTTAATTGTGCAAGATATACTATATAATTATTTTTATTCGACACATATTCCTTTCTCTCTAAAAAAATCCAATACATATTGTTGTCTAAACAAAGAAATAAATGATTTCGTTATATTTTTCTCCTCAAATAAATGGTTTTAATATACATAATTAAATGAGAAAATAAGTAAATTCATGCATGTATTGAATTACATTACGTAAGGAACTATTTACTGTCGTTAATAACCTCGTATGAACTCTTTCAAGCTCTTTTTCATCAGAATATTGAGAGGGGATAAGATATCATTTCTTAAGGACATAGATAAATAATGTATACGACTATAAGGACTACAATTAACTTCATGTGCCTTGCTCCTCTTGCCTCCGTTTAGCTCCTCCCTTCATCTCAAATCTCAATTACAAGCGACAAAAACAATCATACGCTAAACCCAAACTAATTGGATTCTTTTATGCCATAATTCCATGTGATTATTTTCATACAAATCCTAGGCCTTAATTGCATGCGGTTTAATTGTTCATCCCTAGTTCAGGACACACAATTCCTTGCTCGTCTGAGCCAAGAATATTTCAGCAGCTCCCCATAGTATCTGTATTAATTAAATTTTTCTACAATGATTATCTTTATTAAATTACTTCATGATAATCATAGCCCCAAGAATATGTATTACACCTATGCATTAAAGCCGATTTTGGCCATCCATATATAGAACATTTTTTAACGGTAGTAATAAGTTATATTATTTTTTAAACTTGATCTAGTCTAGCGAATCAATCCAGTTATTTACCATTTTAAAATTTAATTTAATTTAAATTTTAAATCAAATTAAATAAAAATAGATCTAATTAAAGTCGATTGAATAATATAAATCAAAATAATATTATTTTAATTTAAAAAAAAAACTTGAAATAACAATATTACTTTAAATTAACATAGTTGAACCGCATAATTTATAACTCAAATTTTAGACTCTGTCATGTGTGAGTTAAGTTTATTAAATTAAGATAGAATTATAGTGGTCTTTATAAGCGGACTTCCAAATTATTTTATCTCCTTTTCTTCCGCTTTATTTTGCAACTTTTTATCATCTCTTGTCTGCACTAGGGACATGAGCTAGGATGGCTCGGAGCACCAACGCTTTTTATTCCTTTTTTTCAAATCTTATTGCAAAGCCTGTTAAGCAACTTTCCTTGTTGGATCAAACATCCAACTAAAAAACTATATTAAATAAATATTGGTGTTTTAATTAGGAAATAGTTCTAATTATTAAATTTGTCCGCTATGTAAAAACAAGGGTAGCCATTATGTATAAAGCTAATAATAGAACTAGTATTCCATGCTATATTCTAGGCATACAGTTTGGAACATATATATATATATATATATATATGGATGTTTAATTCAGCTTATACATACTTCAATTAATTTTATAGATTTTAAAATTAATAACTATGTAAATTTTTAGTGATCTTAAAATTTGTGGAATTCAAATCGGAAACTTCTAAAAAATAAAAATAAATTCAAGATCTGATTAATTGAGTTATAGCTCTAAATATTAGTTTGTATATGAATACGTGTAGATTGTGCTACATTTAAAAACTTTGAATATAGCATGGAATACTAGTTCTATATATATATATATATATATGGATGTGTAATTCAGTTTATATATACTTCAATTAATTTTATAAATTCTAAAATTAATGACCATATAAGTGTTCAGTGATTTTAAAATTTATGAAATTCAAATAAGAAACTTTTAAAAAGTAAAAATATACTCAAGATCTGATTAAAAGTTATAAGAATATGCGTAAACTGTGCTACATTTAAAAACTTCAAAGTCCACAATTTATATTTTATTGTTTTATGATTGTGCTATTGAAAATATTCCAACTTTCACAACTTTCCTTTTTTACATGCGTGAATGTTGCATTATACTCAACAATGTAACCTTTATAATAAAAAAAAAAATAGTTGTGTTATTTTTAATAGCGCAACAATGGAAATGTGCTACTAAAAATAGTATAATATTTCAGATTCTGTTAATTCCTTTTCCTTTCAGTTGTATTAATTTATAAATTATATTTTTCAACTATGCTATTTTTGAAAAAAGCTCAAAAATAACCATGTAAATATTGAAAATTATAGAATTTCACAGGTCTTGAAACAAAGATATAGCTAATTCAATAACTTAGGATAAGAAAGAAAAATCATAGTTTTTTTATTTTCATTCAAATTTGAAAAATGGATAAAACATTACAGGACATACCTTAAAACAAACATGTACAAAAATAAATAGAATTGCGAGCGGTAATATATTAGGAAAAGCAAACATATTAAAAATGAGAGTGAATAATAATGTTTGATGTGACGGTACATTAAAGACGAGACAATAAAAATAAAAAACATAAGACATAAAAAGAAATAGAAGCATAATTATATTTAGTAGTGATGTATAAAATAGAGTGATTTTTTATGTATTCAGTTTGATTATAGTGGGTAAAATATAATAAAATATAAAAAGATTTATTTTACTCTTAATATGTATTACCATCAAAGTTATATATATATTTTTAAAATAATTATATATTATTCTTTTTTACTTTAACTTGTATTGAATTTTGAAATTAATAATATTATAATAAATCTAGTTATAAAACCTAAATTAGCCTAATGGGTCAATCCGGAACTTGGCTTGGTCTAGGTTTAAGAAAAAATAGAGGAAAGATTGATTAGACCTAACACGATTAAAAAACTAGGTCAACCCAAGATAAAATATAGATCAAAAATTCATTTGAAATTTTTTACAAAAAAAAAAAGAATTTGGTTAGAGGTTGCTTTGATTTTTAAATTTTTTTTTAAACTATGATATTAGTAATTTTAATTCATACATTAACCCAGGTCAACCCGCATTAACCCTCCAAATCAATGACTCGGGCCTTACTTTAACTTGACCCTCAATTCGGGTTTTAAAATCAAGATAATAACTAATTTTATTCTTATATTGACTCAAGTTAACCCTTATATCTCATGATTCGCATCTTGTCTCAAGTCGAAACCCAAGTCAAGTTTTAAAATAATAATAATAATAATAATTTTTATTTTCATATTGACCTTTATAAACCGAGGTTGACCCTCTAAACATGAGACCCAGACCTTGCCCCATATCAACCCTAGGTTTGAATTTTAAAAATATAATAATTATTATTTTTATTTTTATGTTAACCTGGATTAATGGTTAACCCGAGTCATGACCATGGTCTTCCACTAGATCAACCTTCAAGTCAGGTTTTAAATTATAATAATAATTACTTTTATTTTTATATTAACTCGGGTCAATCCGTGTTAACCTTCTTAACCTATGACTTAGACTTTATCTCGGATTAATCTCTAAATTTAATTTTTAAATTATGATAATAATTATTTTTATTATTTTTAGTTTGATAATTTTGGAATTGAGTTTTTTACAATGATATTTTAAAAATAAAAATTATTTATGTAAACATGTCCCTTATATAGCTTCTATTTTATTAATACACAAATTCACTTTAAATTATCACAAAAATAAACTTATTTTTATATTTGTGTCTCTTCAACTAAATATATTCTTACTTACACTACTCTACTCTTGAAATCCAAAGAACACGTCTCCAAGAACATGACTATGTGAGATTGTAATTGTCAATTTCTCACATTCATTTCAATTTCTCTATTCAGTCAATTTGACCAAGTGCTTTGAAAACACGTTGACTTACCACCCTTTTGTTCCAAAAACACTGGATCCTGTCCTGTTACTTAGTCCTTTGAACTTGACCTAGATTATTTAGATATTATATGAGATAGATTATTATCTTGAAATTTAAAAAAAAAAATATGAGAAGCCATGAATGCTATATAACATTAAAAAAAAAAAAACTTGATTAACTATCCATAAATTACAATCACTCACTTTCTAATAATCAATTATATATATAATGTTCCTCTAATTGTAGCCACGAGAAGCAGAAAGGCCCATGATTATTTTTAGCAACATTAAGTTTACTGTACCACCTTGAACAGTTTTGATTTAGGATATACAGCCTTCAAATGTTCATGTCTTCATGGAGGGACCTCGGTTCCTTGTTATAACTCTTCTCCAAAAGTCACCCCCATCTTCATGGAGGGACCTCGGTTATTTATGCAGGTTCGCTCAATAATGTGAACCTGCATAATGGTTCACCCACAATAATTTAGTGGGCTGCCATGTTTTGTGTCTGTGGTGCATGCATGATGTTGTTTTTAGCTTAACATGCACTGCAATCTTTCCATAATCTGTTGGTGCACTAACGAGCTAGCCATTTAAGGTGGTTAGAGCACAAATGTCTTGCTTTATTTTAATATTCTTGCAAAGTCCCTCAAGCAAAATTGTCTCATTGGATCAAGACATGCAACTAAGAGAATTAAAAATATGTACATAAAGCTCTTGTTATAATAATTACAGGATAATGACACATGGGGAGATAAAATATTCATTATAGATTAATCAATATTTGTTTGTCAAGTTGCACATTCTCCATTGTAACTGCAAGACACTTTACCTTGCCAAGGATCACAACTAATACAAGCATGACCACTACCAAATTTAATAATTTTATTGATAAAAAATTTTATCAGTATTTAAATTAACAATCTGTTTATAATTATTTTATTAACAGGATCATGAATAAAAAACATTTGTTGGGAAAACATTTATCGGTAATTTCTGATCAGTTGATGAGTCCGTCATTAATAAATTTACCGATAACTTTACTTACGGAAAATACACGCAAAAAAAATATTACCTGCTTCATTCCATTGTTAATTCTCATGGTACAATTTAGCATATCACTGACAGGAGAACTGTATGTAATTCCATGATAATATTACATATTACTGACATAATACCATCAATAATTTCCGTCAGTAAGTTAATAGTTAGAATAACATTTGTAGTAATTATTTTCCAACTCTTTAGAATATATCAACAAACTTATTTCATCAGTGCATTAACGGTAGTAATGACATTTGCTATAATTCTTTTTTAGCTCTCTGTAATATACCGACGGACTTGGTCTATTGGTAATACCGTCTTTAATTATTTAAAAATATATTGAACAAAATTAGAAAATTAATTAAAATCAAATATAAAAAAAATAAATTATCTTAATATAAAAATCAAATATTTATTACAAATTTAAACATTTTTACATTTAAATACAATAAAACTAAAATAGAGACAGCGCTGGAGGAGGAGGAGGAGGTCATAGAGACAGCGCTGGAGGAGGAGGAGGAGGAGGTCGATCATCATCAAGACCGTGGGGCCAAATAGGGGGTACATATGTACCGCTCATCTGTGATCTTATTTGCATAACCACTCGGTGAAATTCTTGATAATCATCATTAAGTCGTTTATATTTTTTATTAAAATGGGTCATACGTTTTGTACTCCTTGATCTAACAAGGCCGCAAACTCTAATGTTTGAATGCTTAAAACCAATTCTATGTATCCAACGATCAAAACACTATAGGTTATCCACAAGTTCTCAGTCATAGTGTTAGAGAGTCTATACATCTAATTTCTTTATGGTCCACCGGACGATCTTACTTCCAACCATAAATCCAAATCGACATCCAAGTGGGTCGAATGATAGTTCTTGTATCTCTTCTTCAACTAGCTATTATATGTCTCGTAGAAAGAAAAAAATAAATTTATCAAATTCAAGGAAATAATAACTTAAGAAAAAAATTATTGAAAACCAACATATTACAAAGTATTAAGTTCGGCTATCCATAAACTATTGCACACCTTTGTGAGGGTCATGACTCCACATATGTTTCAACAAAAAGCTTTATTAGGCTTAGCTCACATCTAAGAATCGTAACTTGCAAAATAAAAATGTTGGTAGTTAAATATATTTATTAAAAAACAAAAAAATAGATGTAATTAAAAAAAAATCTTACCATCCATTTAAATGCAAAATGAACAAAATAGTGTTGCTAGTGTATATGGTAAATGAAAAATAAAATTTTAATATTTGAAATAAAAAGGATTATCATGATTTCCCTTCTTGTAACGTGATTCTCCCAAACTCTTCTTGCAACATTATCATCAACTCTATCCCATTCAAATATTTCCTTGTAGTAAAAATTTGTAAGAAAAATTTTAGTAATTTCAATAACATAAATGAATTGACATAAAAAAATTAAGTTAATACCAACCTTAAATCTTAAAAACCATGTATTGATCTGCAATTTCTATTTAGGATATTTGGAAACATGGCTCCATTGAATCAATGGAATTTCCATTAACAATTTAAATGCCGATGTTATTATTCTCGTAACCTCAATGTTTGTAAAATTGAAATTGGATAAATTTAATGAAATATTATTTTTAAAAAAAATTATTAAACTTGTCATTGTAAAAGCAAAATAAACTTACATTAAAATGTTATTTTTCCACTAGGCCTTGCACTTGTGAGTAAATGGATCTCTTTATGAAGACACCCCCTCGATGTTGTAGCATTGCAACAAGGTCTCTTCGTGAGTCGATACATGTACCTCAGGTGCCTCTTCTTAGTCAGCACCTAATGATTCATGGTTATCAGCATGGTTATAGAAGAACTAGCAGTAATGTTGTCCTTATGACATGTAATAGACTTTCCCCTAGGCATCTATATAAGTTTTTGAAAAAAATAAATAATTTTTATCTTTTAAAAAAAATCAGCAACACCTCTCATATACAAAAAGCTATTCGGAATTTTTAATTCTACAAATAGACAATATACATGCCACAAACTAGTTGATTTTATTCAATTTCTTCCAATAATTTTGAATAATTTAATTTCATAGAAAATTCTCATTTTCTACATGATAATATTTTTAATTTTAAATTTATAAAAAAATATTTTAAATGAAAAAATACAATATAATATTTAAAATTCATTCTACACATTTATTTAAAACTTAACAACAAAATTAAACAAGAAAATGACTAAAATTCAACAAAATAATGAAAACTTATTTCAATGATATCTACAATTCAACACAATTATTTCTAAGTGATAATACTTGTGATCCTAAATTCACAAAAACATTATTCTAAATGGAATAAATACAAACTAATAATTAAAATTAATTCTATACATTTAATTGAAATTGAACAATAAAATTGAGAAAAATAAAAAAAAATCCATAAAATATTGCAAAAATTATTTCAATAACAACTAAAACTCAACAAACTATTAATTCATAAAATTATTACTAACAAATAATTGTACAAAACAAAGACAAAAAATAAAAAATAATGCAAAAAAAAATAATGGATAAGAAATGAAAAATTCTTACCTTAATGGTGTGTTTAATTTTGGAGTTAAATAAGGTGTGATACAAAAATAACAAAATAAATGAAAAAAATTATTAAAAAACCCAAAACAAAAATTTAGAAAAACAACATACTAAGTTTATTGTGTTAAGAGAAGAGGAAGCTTGATTTCTTTAAGGATTAAGAGATAGAGTAGCAAAGAAGAAAAAAGAAGAGTAGTGTTTAATCAAGAGAAGAAGAGAGGACAAAATGAAGCATCGTCTATTGTGTCGGTTAAGCTTTTATATTAGCTTCTATGGACGGAATTCCTAATGGACAATTAAATATTATTATTTTTAAATGTTTTATCAGTGATTCCATTTGCCAAGTCAAAATCTCATTCCATTGGTGATTCTACTGGAAACAATAAGACCATTAATAGGCATCACCTCCATGGGAAAGGAGCAATTCCCAACAAACTTTGTAATAAAATTGACAAAATATAAAACGTACCCGTTAAAAAAATCATTATTTATTTCATCACAAAACACCTAAGTTAAAAATTCAACATAAGTTTTATCAATTTACAAACAAATATAATTTTAAAAAATCTAAAATAAATCCTATTATGTACAAATCATAAATCCATTTAATAAATTTGTTTAATAAAATAATATAAAATAAATAAACACCCAAACAAAATTTATATACTACAAAAATATGTAAAAAAAATTAACATTTTAAAATTATGTTCAAATTTTAAAAAAGGATAAATTTGCTTACTTAAGGTGGAGAACCCTCAATAAAATTTGAATCAGAACATGGATGTTAACAAATCAAATGTTGTGATAGCTGAATTTGTTGATAAAGGTTGAATTGTGTTGAGATTGGAGAAACGTGTAATTGTTTGTTGCAGAAAAAAATACACAAAGAAGAAGTAGAAATGAGGAAGAAGGAGAGGTGGGTCTGGTGTTAGATCATAAACTAAATATTATCAATGGAGGACTGATAGAATTATTCTAATGGTAACGTCGTAGGCAATTCTATTGGTAGAAAGGATATGTCACCTACGATTTTCCTTCTTTAATCTCTCTATAATACTCTTTGTAATGTCACCGATATATACCGACAGAAGTTTTCCATCAACATATTCGTGAATGAATTTTACTGTTAGGTTAATTTTGTTGGTAACTTTATTTATAAATTTTACACGTCATTATACAGTTTGGATTTTTTGAATTCCTTCTTTTCCCACCGTGATTCCCTTGGTATATACTTTGGGAATATTCCTATAGGTATTTACCAAAAAATTTAGCAACGGAAAGTCTGGTCGGTAAATGTCATCGCAATATACCAAAAAAAAAATTTCATTGGTGTTTTCATTTGTATTTGTCAATTTTTTGATAATGAACGAAAATAACAAGAATTAACAAAAACAAAATCACATTCAAATGCTTTCAAATTTTGTTGCTCTAGTTCTTTAGGATTCATAATAGTTAGTATATGACTTGTTTGTTTCCTCATCATAATATGCTTTCATTCAAAAGTTTCATATTTTTGGGTTACTTTATGATGAACTAGACATCCTATCTTTAGACAATAAGGCTAGTTCAAAGATAAGTACTGTAGTTACTAAAAACAAAAACAAGGCATTGTAGTTATGTCATTCTCATGAGATAATATGATATAGGTGGTTCTGATTATTTATGGGTATTTTATAACTAGACTACGTGGATAGTCTTGTAAGAATATTTGTTGATTGATAGGATAAAATTAGGTCCAAGAAAAAGCTTTGGTTATATGGAGTAATTGGCCAAACAAAAAAAGCTTTGACTTTTCAATACGATAGTTTGGATCGAGGTCAAATTTTTCTAGAAAGTTCTCAAGGCTAATTGCTTCTATAGAAGCGTTAGCTTACTATAACTATCTAAGGTCCACAAAACTCTCAAATTAAGACTCTTAAATTAGGTGTAGAAGATTTTATTTTGGCTAACTTTGTTGTTTTTCCTCTTTATTTTTTAATTTTTTTAGTTTGTTTAGGATTTTTATTGTTTTTTTACTAGGTTTTCTAGTCTATTTAGATCAGTTTTTAATTTTATTTAAGGAGATATAAATCTCTTACAAAGATAGGTTATTTGAAAAGAAATATTTAATTATAAAATTTTAAATTAATTTTTTTTGTGAAATAATTTTATTCAACATAATTCTATGTTTAAGAAGTTATTGCTGTCTTTCTTGAATGGTTTCGCCTACATCGTAATATAACAAACTGACTTATATCTACTCTCTTTACAAGTTATTTTATATGCATGTTTGATAACAAGGTATATGTGTTTTTATGTAAATGTATTTGTTTCTTGAAAAGTATCAAAATTGATTTTTTAAATAATATCTAATGATTTTGACATATATATATATATGTATATATATATATATTCAAAAACACTTGGAAAAACCATGAATTTGATGGCTTTTGAATCTAAAGAAGCTTCGAAGTGCACTGTAGTAGTGTTTTTAACTGTGACTTCCAACTCAACTCCACATTCGTAGAACAAATAATTAAGGAGACAAGATCACAAGGCGTCACTCTAAAACCCAAGTAAGAGCTCAACACGTGCTTCAGACTTCTATTCTATTAACAGAAGCACAAAAGCACAAGAAGATGCCACCGCTCCCTGCTCTATTTATTTGGCAGGGAGCGGTGGCACCCACAAGGCAGCAACAGCCTGGTGAAAATCCAACCACGATAGATATGGATCCAAGTAGTGGTACGACATGTACAAACAAAATCAAAAGCAATCAACCATCTAGTGGTGGCCAAGTGATAAGAATTTGAGATCAAAGAATTTACTCTTTCTGTGGTCTCAGGTTTGAATTAAGTAGTGGTACGACATGTACAAACAAAATAAAAAGCAATCAACTATCTAGATGTTGGTCAAGTGGTAAAAACTTGGAATCAAGGGGTTTGTTCCTTCTGTAGTCTCAGGTTCGAATCCTTGGTTGCTCATATGATAGCCACTGGAGGCTTACATGGTCGTTAACTTCAGGGCCCGTGGGATTAGTCATAGTGCACGCAAGCTAGCCAGACATCCACGTTAATCTAAAAAAAATCAAAAGCAATCCTTTAAACTAGCCTATCTCACACCCACGTTAATCTAAAAAAAATCAAAATCAATCCTTTAAACTAGCCTATCTTTGTTCTTGCCATTGAACCATGAAAGCTAAAAGAAAGAAAAAGGTATTCCCCCACTAGCTTTCTTGGCCCCATTAGGTAAACCTTTTTGTATACAGAAAGAAAGAAATCCTTAAAATCATTCCTCAAAGTGTTGTATCTATTAAATAACAGTTCTGTTAACAATATCTGCAGTAAGCAAAATTCACACCAACCTAGTTAGCATTTGAATTTTCAGCATTTTCATCAAGTACCAACATTACATTTTATATTACCACAGATTCTTTTGAAGATCACAGCTTGCAGACCAACAAAGCAAGGGATCTTTAGCACACCATTTCCATATCCAACTTTTATATAATTTACCTGTCGATGGATAATTAAAGACCGGTGCCAGATAGTGTCCCATCTGAACAACATAACAGATAAGATTGTTGAGGTTAGTATAATCATGGGCAAGATGCAACTACGTCACATGGAGTAATACAGAGTTGTGCCTTACAGTTGGAAGGAGTGTCGTGTCCTCCCATTTAGTGGGGGTTTAATAACATAATTAGCAGCTATTTACATGATTATGGAGATGCAGACAGATCATTCAGCTTATGATAAAAGAAACAAAAAACTATTATCTAAGGTTGTTTCAGCATGCTTCTCCACTGCAGATACAATCAAATTGTCATGGCAGAAACAAAATAAATCTAAGATCCTTGTTGTATAATTGTATGGAAACGAGTATATCTGAATGGAACACATCCTGAAGGCCAAGAAAAAGAAAAGGGTGGAAAAACAAAGTGAGTTTTGCTACAAAGGGGCCAATATTTAGTGTAGTGACTAGCTAGCTGCATATCTATTAGCTGAATTGTGCTCAACGTGAATTGAGTTGAGTCTGACTCAAGAAATTTTGAAATGTATATCCCTTTAGTGGATTAAAACAAGTGAGTCAGATTGAAAATGGAAAATTGAAAACTCTATCTTATAGACAAGTGTACAAAAGCTCATTTGAATTGACTTCCACAACATATTTTTCCATGTCACCTCTGGCCAAGGAAACTTCACGAGTCCTTCCTGAGAAACTGGGTCCCTGACAGCATTTTCAGGTTTTGATTCATGAAATGAAATTTCCACTTGACATTTTCTGAATGGAAGAAAGTGGATGGCCCCATTTTGATAAGAAGGCCCGTTAAAATACAGAAGGCACAGTGGAGCATCCATATGCTAGAGAAACACGAGATAAAGGCCTGCCTATTGTATGCTAAAACCCTAGGAATATTCTTAATTGTGATCTCATTATTGTAATTATTGTATAAAAAACCAAGTGGCAAGTTCAAACTTTTCCGTTATATATAGCTACCAATATGCAGCCATCTCCAAATAACTCTGTTCTGTCTTAACCCTCCACGGTCCAAACTATCTGAACATGTCTACTTCTACTTCAACAACTCATCAACTCTTTCAAGGTTTTCTTGGGGATTTCTACTCAAGAAGACTGCTATTACATACCCCTCTTTACCAATCATCAAACACGGCAACTCCTCCAGCTCCTGGAAACACTGCCTCGTCTGAACCTTACACTAGCACTGACAACAGCTTTGATGCAAATGTTGTTATGGTTCTGTCAGTCCTGTTATGTGCACTGATTTGCTCACTTGGACTAAATTCCATCATCAGGTGTGCATTAAGATGCTCTAATTTGGTAGCTTCAGAATCTGCTGCAAACCCCTCGACTCAGGCAGCGAACACTGGAGTGAAACGAAAAGCATTGAAGACTTTCCCAATAGTAAGATACTCAACTGACTTGAACCTGCCTGGTCTTGACACACAGTGTGTAATCTGTCTCTCAGAGTTCACACCAGGTGAACATGTTCGGCTTCTGCCCAAGTGCAACCATGGATTCCATGTCAAATGCATTGACAAGTGGCTTAGCTCCCATTCATCCTGTCCTACATGTAGGCACTGCCTGATAGAGACCTGCAACAAAATTGCTGGTTGTAGCCAAGCTAGCACATCAGGACCTACTTCACTACCAGTACAAGAAGCCATTGTCAGTATATTGCCCTTAGAACCTGAAGGTTTGATAAGTAATTATAGGGGTTAATTAGTTAAGTTTCTATTTTTTTTAGTTTTAGTTGTATGATATTTTTAGCCCTGTACCTTGAAGGATGGCACTAGCTAGAAGGCCTTTGTCACAGGTCACAGGCTACCATCCACAAGATCAGTGCAGATGTAATTTTTCGTAGTTTAAAATTGTTTAAGTGCAATTTTTCTTCCCTCACAATGTCGAAAACAGTAGTTCCACAATCAGAATTACGGGCCAAAACCAAAAACTGTAGGACCTGGAACCCTGCAGCATCCCTCCAATACCTAGCTGAAAGTGAATAAAGTAGCTGGCTATAAGAAACTGACAAGGAAAATCACTGAAAAACTCACTTATCCTAATGTGGGAGGCTAGTCAGGTAAGTGAATTAACGAAACTTTTGTTCTTTACTGATAATAAAAGAATGTCAAATTTCCCTAGTAGTGCTTTTTACGCCAATTCTTGCCTATTTGGGGCATAGCAGCATTATAATACTATTTCCCCACCAACTTAAGCTCAAAAGCAATCTACAGCAAGGGGAACGGGCTCGTGGCCTCATTCTAATGGCTCTTGAAAAGACTTGTAAACATAGCAATCTTGTGTAAAACAGTACGTTCATCCAATCAAAAGAGCATTAAAAAAAAAGCAATGGAAGCTGATGATGAATCCAACACCTTCTGATCAGATCTAATGAAAGCATACTTAAAGGGGATCTTGTATCATAGTACTAAAACTCGAAATAACACTCTAGCTAGCCTGGTGCCAGGAAAGGTGATTAATTTGTAAAAGAATTGTGTAATGCGCAATGGTTATTGAACGTGGGACATTGATTTGACTGTAATGCTAAAATGACCCTAAAGATAGGCTAGCCATGGCATTGCATGATGAACAACACAAAGGAGGATGCAATCACATTGCTGCTAGCGAAAACAAAATTTCTGAAACATATCTCAAAATGACATTTATGCCTCTAACTTCGCTACCAAAGACTAACGTCAGATTTCAGGTTCGATATCGAGAAAGCAAAATGAAGTATAGTGCGTTGAAGCCACCAGAGGAAGAAGATCTTCAAGTAAGTAATTAGCATCTTGAGGTAGCCCACTAGTAGGGGTAGAATTGAGGAGCCAAAGATCTTCCATGTTCTTGATGCCTTAATAAAATATTTAAGATAGATTTTCATATAATCTTAGCCCATAAAGGTGCGTTATGAAGAAACACCTTTTTTTTCCAAGAAAAGAGAGGTGTCGCTCAACATCAATTAATGGTTTGTTTTATAGAATGAGGATTACATATCACTATTTCATGCAGTAGGATATATCAACATTCAGATATCTATTGTCAATGGATTACATGGAAAGCTTTACCGATTAGATAAACAGATCTCAATCTAAACATAGATATGTCACGTCAAACAGTATATCTAATAAAATAATTATGTTTTTGATCTGATTATTGTACTGTGTTCAATTTTCATTGATAGATTTTGTCTTTTTATTAGGGCCAACTTATTACGCAGCTCAAGAAAAGAAAAGAAAAAAACTTTAAATTAGACCTAAAAAGATTATGTTTCAATCAATTTTATTATTTTTCTGTTTAATTTTAAATTTTCAGTCTTAATTTAGCTTTTACTTTTTCTACGTTATTAGGGTTTTATTCCTTTGTTAAATTCAGTTTTGGACTTGATTAAAGAGCTGTAATTCTTTTCACTGAAAGGATATTTTGGCAAAATAAATTATTGAGAAATACAATACAATTAGGGTTTTTGTTTTTCGCCCATTTTTCATGAATTCTATGTTCCTTTGTTTTTTTCTTTTTTAATTATTCCTAATCTTCTTAGGTTCAGCAGCATCACTATCATTCATAATCATCCATTTATCTACCCAGATACTATCTAGCTTATTCTGGAGTGTAGAAATATTATAACTCAACATAATAATTTAAAAATAGTTTCCACCCCACAGAAACAGCAAATATTATAAATTTTAAATTAATAAAACTAAAAGAGATGGGGGAATTCACCATTCTCCAAGAAACAATTCACTGTTGATGAAATAGTTAATTCCCCATGTTTTTACCCTTCTCCAAGAAACAATTCACTGTTGATGAAATAGTTAATTCCCCAACATGTTTTTACCCACGAAAAAAATAATATTTTGCCTAGAGGATGAGAGATGAGAGCATGATTGTCTTTTTAATTAGATATTTTAATATTTTAAAATTTAATTTTAAAATTTTAGTGTAAATTATCATAAATATTCTTAAAATTAATGTATTATCTGGTATTATTTAAGGGTAAATTCATATTTTTATTATAGAATTTACAGTAAAGTTACTAATCTGTTCTTGTAAATAAAAAACCTTTGACCGGTTAGGAGGGGTGTTAGCGTCTTATCCTTTGTATTTATATAGTAAAAATATCTTATTCCCTTGGTTTTAGTTTTTTATATCTTAGATATAAGAGTATTTTTGTTATTGTAGTGTTGGTTTTTTGTTATTATTAGATAAAATAATAGTTAATTTTATCTTTTAATAAATTAAAGGGATTTTAAAAAAATATTGACATATACTGAACACAAGTCAACAAGTCAACCACTCTATTATTTTTTGATATGAACACAAGTCAACAAGTCAACCACTCTATTATTTTTTGATAGCGCGTGTAATTGATTCTAACAATTAAAAATATCATTATATGACATCATTATATTCGTATCAATATCTTTTCCATGTTAAGATAGCATGTATAGAAAACAAAGCTTCAATTTAGCTTCGATAGACATTTCTTTCTTTCTTTTTTTCCCTATCTCTCCCATGAATTTTGCACCCTACCCTGCAATTTTTCAAATCAGACTCTTAGTATCACTTTGTTTTTTATTTTGTTCCTGATATTTTGGTTGATATTTATTTTATTTCAAATAACTTGTAAAAATCAAAATTTTATTCAATTTCATTCTCATTTTTTTTTATTTTTTTTACATCTCTTTGTTTTTTATTTAGTCCTTGATTTTTTGGGTTAATATTTATTTATTTGAAATAACTTATGAAAAATAAAATTTGTTTCAATTTCATTCTCATTTGATTTTTTAAATTTATCTTATTTAGTCTTTGTTTTTTTAATTGCAATTTATATCACCTAAGATAATTTTTATAATGTAATTTATTTATTTATTGTTTTTTTTAGATATATTTTCTCAAAATAATTTTTTTAATTAAAAAGAATTGATTAATTAAATATAAATAAATAATCACTTCATTATGTTTTATTCAGTTTGTTTTTACAATGCATTGCTTTAATGAACCCTTCAACTTCTTTTGATGTCCTCTTGCATTCTTTTATAGTTGAGTTTAAAACCACTCATCAAGCTTTTTTGGTTGTAGATAATATTTATTGTAGTGGGTCTTCAATAATCTTTTTTATTTCTCCTTATAAATATAATATTGATGGCTCATTTCTTTTATTTATTACTAACATATGTTTTTTTCCTGTTTGCTTTTTGTTGTTGTCTTTGATTTAAATCAAATTATTATTAAATTAACTAATTTTATTGAATATTGTCAAGTTAATGACCCGAAAATCTGGATCTTCTTGCTTCTTTCAGAACACAATCACCTCACAGTGTAGACACAATCACCTCACAGGTTCTAGTCTAGTAATAATTAACTAATTTTATTGAATATTGTCAAGTTAATGACCCGAAAATCTAGATCTTCTTGCTTCTTTCAAAACACAATCACCTCACAGGTTCTAGTCTAGTAATAATTAACTAATTTTATTGAATATTGTCAAGTTAATGACCCGAAAATCTAGATCTTCTTGCTTCTTTCAAAACACAATCACCTCACAGGTTCTAGTCTAGTTAGTTTCTATTACACGATGAAAGATTGTTTCTATTAGGGTTTATTTGGAAACATGGTAGAGATTATTTTTTAAAATATTTTTTTATTTAAAAATACATTAAAATAATTTTTTAAAAAATAAAATATTTTTTTATTTAAAAATATATTAAAATAATTTTTTAAAAAATAAATTTTATTTTTAATACTAACCCATCAAAACAATCTAAAAACATTAAAAAAAACTAATTTAAAACAAAAAAAAATCAAAATTTTTTAAAAACATGATTTTACCGCATTACCGATTACACTTTATCGCCGTCTCACTCTAAATGACTTTCAACAGAGGTGAGAGAGGACAAGAAGAAAATCAAAGACAGTGGAACACCAACCATAAACAGAAATGCCCATCTGACAGTCAAGCCACCCACCTAACCCATACACGGCCTCTTCAAAATTGACCAGGTTCGTCATCGTTGTTGCTGGAGTAACGAAAGGAAGCACAAAGGGGCTCAGGGCATCAACCGGCCAGTTCAAATGTGTGCACCAAACAACACGCTGTAACTCTATGATCTGGGGAACAAAGTTTGTAGACAAGAATCAATCCAGCATGTGAGTTCATGCAGTCAAGACTTGCAAATCCTGTGACTCGGTTTCCAACTCAAGCACAAATTCTACCGGCTGCTCGAAGACTCATAGTTTTCACCACTCGCTAGGATTTCGTATACACTTGAATCAAATAAATTCCAAGAACCGATCAAGGTAACTATGCTAGCGAAACTTGAAAGTTGACGAAATATTGGTACAGCAAAAACCTCAACAGAAATAGTAGCTAGCATCTTTGTATGGCTCCCAAATGTATAATGCAAAGTTTACCCATCCCATTTGTTCAATAATCTCGTATCATTATAAAATCTAAGTGGAGAAAACAATTGGATTGGTATCAACTTCGTCCCCTATCAATTTTAATTTTTCAAAGGAGATTGTTAGAATTTTATATAAAATGGCAGGTTTTATATATAAAGAAATTCGTGATCAAATATGGATAGATTAAAAAGAACAAGACTTGGGAGAAATTTTTTACATAAAAAATTATTTGGAGGAAAATTAAGACCATAAATATTACATGTGATCCGCTTTAGTGGATTGACTCGGAGAATTTGTAACTTAAAGTTGATCCAAGACTAGTTTCAAATTGAACAAGTTTTGACATTAATTCGGTTAAACTCGTGTAACTTAGCAGGTTAATTTGTGATAATTAACTTAGTTAAATAATACCATGTTAAAATTAAAATAAAAACAAAAATTAAAATAATATATTTTAAATAAAATGCTAAACCCATGTTAGTGATTTTTGAATTGATCCAATAATCTAATAACCTGAATTGTTTTATATGAGTTCATGGATTGAGTATGACTGTCTATATATAATTGGAGGCATTTTAGGTATTATCACTTGACATATGAATATTATAAGTAGTTTAGAATTAAACTGAAAACTAAAATTTGGTTTGTTGATAAATTAATTATATGCATGAGACTAAATTGAGTTTTTCCGAGATAAAAAAGAAAGGCCACCTCTAAGTGAGACATCAAATGAGTACACCCAAACAAAGTTGAGTGCTGAATTGCTCATGGGATGGCCTTAGGCTTAAATGTTCTCAAAAATTGAATGGGCCCAACTCAAAATCTAGAAAGATTCTTGAAAACAATGGATCCAGACCCAATTCACCATACGTCTATTTTGCATAAATAAGTTGTAATTGTGGGTTGGTTCAGATTGTTGAGTTTTTTTTGTTTGAAAATGAGTGGCAAATGATCGACGAGAAGGGTATTATCATGCTAATATTTACATATTGAAAATAAATTTCTTCAACCCCTTTTTTAATTAGGTTATTGTATTTCTTCAAAAACAAATCATTTTTTTTTAATTCTTTCAAGATTCTAATTAACTTATGGAGTAAAACCAGCATTTTTATCTGGTTATGTAGGATATATAAGAAGTGTGTTTGTTGATGTAATGTATGGTGTGTTTTTTTTATTGAAAATATATTAAAATAATATATTTTTAAAATTTTTAATATCAACACATTAAAATTATTAAAAAATATTTAAAAAATATTAATTTCATATTTTTTAATAAAAACAGTTTGAAAAGTTCTTTAACCACAAAAACAAATATCAAAAAAAAAAACTTCATGGGATAGGATTTGCTCCATCGTTTAATTTCTTAAGCTCATATCTTCTGGCATCAAGGAAAAACAATTATTCCAAATGTAATTCATCGATATATATATATATATATATATATATATATATATATATAATGACATAAGCGTAGGGTGTTTATTGTAAGAGATGAAAAAAGAACATCGCAGAAAATTCCGACACCAAACCTTGTCACTACACTTGCTCGACTCAATGGAGCCACGATATATGATTGCAGCCTTTCGCTGGAGCTTACATATCGAATTTTATGATCAGCAAATATGTTGGAAAGACTTCATGTGGTAGAAAATGAGAGTTTAGCTTCAGCTGGACACGGCATGGCACCACCCTAGCTTCAGGATAAGCCACAAACGCACCTTAACATGGGGCACAAAATTAGGGTTTAAATTAAAGTCCACTATGAGAAAGTGATGGCAACATATCTATGTCAATGAGGAACGTCCAAAAGTATTTTTTGAGGTTGAGGCTAAATCGAGTACACCTATTTTTGAGCCACTCATTGTCACCAGATCCAAATTTGGAAGGCAGTGGTAGGAAAATTAGTGGCTTGGGCAAGATACCTCCAAGTTTTATAAAGATTCCAAATTAGTCTCAGACTGTGGATTATTGCAATTTTATCTATTATATCTTCTTTTTTGCAATGAATCTATTTTTTTTTATTAGTATAAGTATTTAAAACAGCTTGATGCATTTCGATTAATTTTATAAAAAAATTCTTAATTTTAATTTATGTGAAGGTTTGCATTTCCTTAATTTCTTTCTTTAAAAAAAAAAGATCAAAACTTGGAGTTTTTTCTAGGGTAGCCATGAAAATGCTTAGGATTCAAACCTTGGATTATGACGTTAGAGTAAAACCATTTATCAACTAGCCTACGCCCTCGAGGATTCTCTTTAAATATTAATTTCTTTGTTTTAATAAGAGAAAAAAAATTATATTTATTTTTTAAAATATTTTTTTAGAAATGTATTGAAATAATTTTTATAAATTAATTTTTGGGATATATGATGTAGTCTAGTAATGCAGTGAATTGTGTTTTCAAAAAGCATTTTTTAAATTAAAAATATATTAAAATAATAATTTATTATTTTTTATATGATTAAATCAAAAATCAAAAATATTAATTTAATAGTTTTTTAAATTAAAAAAAAAAATATTAATTTAATAATTTTTTAAATTAAAAAAAAATATATAGAAGCTAACGCGGGCAGACGGGATGCGCCATTGCATTCTTCTTCAAATTAACATGGCGGTATAATCACCAGTCACCACGAGTCCTCTTCGATTGTAAATGATCTGGCTCTTACTTTGATGTCTCTAACTCACATAATTCTGACACATTGATACATTTTTTGGGATAAAAAAAATAAAAATGGCAAATATTTGTTGATTTCTGTCACTTATGGAATTCATCAAATAGTACAGATACACATGTGACCCCCACATGATTTCTGTCCCAATTTTTTGAATTTCTTGACTGGTTAGTAAGTTGATGACCATTTTACCCTCATCTACAATAAGTTTTTTTAAAATATAGTTGTGATTATCTTTTAAAATATTTTTTATTTAAAAATATATTAAAATATTATTTTTTTATTTTTACCATTAATATATTAAAATGAATAAAAAAATTGGTGTTTATTTTTTCTTTATCCATGAAGATAGTATTTATGAGTGTAAAAGTGATTGTTTTTCATTTAAAAATATATTAAAAAATTATTTTTAATATTAACACATCAAAATAATTTTAAAACATTTAAAAAATTATTTAAAGTAAAAAAACAAGCCTAAAGTTGAGGTCTGTCATTAAAATCTACTTGTGAGTTTGGTCAAGAAAGTAAATATGGCCTTCATAGTCTAACCCTGCCTGCTCATCATTGTTTCATCATGTATAATTTTGGTTTAGCATATTAATTTTTAATTAACTTGTAATCTGAAATTTAATTTAAACAAAAAAGAACATTAATTCAGTAAAAATTAGTTATTAAGATATTTTTTGAGTGATCTTGTTAAATTTATCAAATTCAATTTAAATTTGACTCAGTTAACACCAAAGCATTTAAAAAAACTAAACTCATAAATGACCACATCTACTAAATGTGGAGAGTTGCAAGGTGGTGATCGCTTCTGTTTTGGAGCTCTTCGGTAGTGAAAAAACATATTTTATGGCACCGGTGAGTAGAAAGCAAGGAAGCGATTTTACGCCAATACTCTTTGTTGGGAAAACATCGAATTACACAAGACATCCATTCCCAAGGCCATGATTGAGTCTTTGCTTGGAATTCACTTTTGTTCATGGTGATTCTTGCTAACATTGTAAAGCAAAATCAATGTACTCTTGTCAATTCTTGCTGGAGGACCCGTAAGTTTTCTTCTTACGCTTATATAAATTGATTTTCTTTAGGTCAATTTTCATGTAATGGGATCATGAAGTCTACCTGAGTTGTTGAGAAGGGATCGAAATTGGAGTCCTGTAATGCCCAGCATTATCCACAAGTGGATACCTTATCACATGGAATAATTATTCATGCTCCTAGTAATGGCGTGCCGCTAAGAGTAGGAGATTGTTTAATCAATTAAAAATGCAATTTTAAAAGAGGATCTTAGATCTATATGATAAAAGTTCTTCTTTAGTGTGGGAATATGGCTACCGAAAAGGTGAGAATTAGATTATGCGAAAACATGAAGTGATCACCACTTTGATTTGAGTAATGTTCTTGTAGCTAGATAGATCCTGAAATCCCAAGCAATATCCTTCAACATTCACTAATATTTTATGTGCTGCCTGCCGGCCCCCAGCTATATATTCCCAACTCCCCCCCTTGCTTCGTTGATATATCTAGGAAGAAATGGCTGTGCCTTGGCACATGAAAGCACATGCAAGCTTGCAAGCAAGTGAAGAATATTCAAGATCTATTTACATCCCACTTTATTCCTCATTCTTACATGTTCTTTAGTGCATCTAATAATAAAGGGAGTACATTTCACCTCTCATCCTCCGAGTTTTAGATACTACTCATCTTGATCCTTGCAATTTTAGACAGCAAACCCTCAATCAAATAATCAATTCATGGACACATGCAGTTTTTTAATCTGTTTATAAGATGCATGGAAACACTTGGTGGGCATATAATGAATATGAGTCATATGGAGGGACCGTATGTGACCATGAATCAAAAGTGTGAGGGTTTTTGTGTCCAATATTGAAGTGTAAGGGTGAATGATCAAAATGTTGAAGTTTAGGGACCATATGTATAGTTACAATAAAGGGAATGCTATTTTTCACTTTTTGATCTAGGTTATTGTACCTTTCTTATTTTATTATTTGATCGAATTCTCCTCAATTATTGCTCACTTGTGTACGACCTATGATGTGCAAAGGAAATGCATGGTTTATGACTTCACCTTTTACCATGACGGCATTACAAGCTTTTTCTTACAGTAACCATTTTCTAAACCTGAATATTGATTTTATTACCGGCATTACTAGATTACTTATACAATTTAATTTTAAATTTAAATTAGATAAAGAGTTAAATTAAAAAAATATATATTTTTATTATTTTTTACCAGTTGGTCAAATTATCTTTGAATTAAACCAAAATAATTATGTCATATTAAAACAACTTTCATACGATTTAATTTTAAATTTAAACCAGTTAACAAGTTAAATTGAGAGGTTTTTTTCACCGGCTAGATGAGTCTTATCAGATCAATTAAAAAAGTTTTTTTAACCAATTAGTTAGATTATTTTTGTATTGATCAAGTTATATCTTATTGAATCAATTTTTATCTAGTTTAAAATTCAAGTTACATAAAAATTTCAGACAAAAAAACTTCAAGTTTAACCCATGAACACAGTTTAATATGCCTGAGATTATTCAAAATTACAAACGAAATGACACTACATTTAAAAAAAGAAAGAAAGAAATGAAGTGCATAGGTTTCAATTCATAATCCCAGGAGACCAAATCCTACACAAGACAAGTCACATTTGAATGGTTGGTCCAAATTTCAAGTTCCATGCGGTTGCGTGTATTTTTCCTCGGCAACATTAGCAAACAAAGCCAAAAACAGGCCAATGAGCTACCATTTTTCGTCTGTTCTTGATTTTTCACTGCCTGCAATTATGACATAAGTGGAAATATCAAAGGCCAAAATGAATGAAAATGCATGCAGATTTTCAGACTCGACTCCTCTCGTCACTGCCCAATAAATGTAACATTTCAAAATTTCTTTAATTATCCTCTTTTTTTAACTTACAAAAAAGAGAAATTCTAGTTTAATCAAGCATAATTATTAATTTCGGTCAGTAATTATTTACATGGCTATTATAGCATGTCATAATCATGGCTCTTTTTTTTACCGTGTATCGTCAAAATGTTTTTCCGTATCATTTATATTTTCTAATAATAATTATAATTATAATTATAGAAGATTATTCTTCTCCATTACATAATTATTAAAAAAAATATATAGTTGTTGGAACTTGAACCTGCTTAGCTGCTTCACTGAAAGAAGTTGTTAGTTACATTTGATAGCTAAACCTGCTTATTTGCAAAGTCATCTTATATCAAACTAGTGTAAAGGATCCAAAGTAGTACCGCGGGTCATAACATCCCAACATTAACGTATTCTAAAAAGGTTTTGGTATTTTAATGTAATAATGAATAGTGAAATACTTGAACTTTTTATAATTTAATCTAAAAAAAAATTATTTTATCCTTTAATAATTTTATTTTTTTAATTGTATCATTCATCATTGGGTATTAAACTTCATTATTTATCGTAATTTACTTTCTATAGAATTATCTAGATCTTATGATCTATATTTCACAGGTTAATTTAAATTAATTTGAGTTTTTTTTTTAAATTAATGTTTTCTCAACTCTATTATTCGATATTAAATTAATTGAGAAATGTGTTTTATATTTTTTTTATTTACTTTATATAAGGTTATCACTATCTTATGACTTGAGTTGTGAGTTTTGCAGGTTTACTCAGGTTTTTATTGGGCTTTTTTTAATTAAATTTTTTTTTTAATTTTATTTTTCAGTATTTGGTTAATTAGAAATTTGAATTCATTATTTTCTTTTCATATTATCTTTTTATAGAGTTATTCTAGTCTTATTTTCTATGTTATTTTTTTAATTAATTTTTTTAATTCATCATTCAATATTGAGTTGATTAAGAATTGACTATCTTAAAAAACTTTATTTGCTTTTATAAGGTTATAATGGTCTCATGACTCAAATTGTGGGTTAGCCCGGTTGCCTTAAGGTTTTTTATCTTTTTTAATTTATTTTTTTCAATTGCAACTTTTAATATTAAGTTGTTTAACAATTAGGCTTTATAATTTATTTCGGTTGTGGAGTTATCTCAACCTTAAGGCCTGGGTCATGAGTTTAGTTAATTAACTGAAGTTGACTTGGATGGTTTTTTATATTGTTTTTCTAATTGATTTTTTTTTTAATTTTCATCCTTTAATATTATGTTGATTGAAAGTTAAGCTTTATAATTTGTTTTATTTTTTTATGTGATTATACTAGTCTCGTGACCGAGGTTCAAAAGATTAATATGGGTTGACTGAATTTATTTTTTAACTAAAAAATTAAATTTTATTTTCAATTTCATTCTTTAACATTGGATTGATTGAGTATTGGACTTAATATTTTTTTTTAATCGGCTTTCAGTAAGGTTATTAGAGTCTTATTATAGCCTAAATTGATTTTAGTAAATCTTAGTCGATTCAATATATTGTTATCTCAATATTTTTTTAAATAAGATATCATTATGATTTTTTTTAATCAAACTATGTTTTATCGATCATTCAACTTGTCTTTAAACCTACAAAATCCACTAACACATATTGGATCAACCCCCACATAGTTTTTTTCTACGAGAAAACATATTAACAATACCTAGATATTTTTTATGTTTAACAAAAACAATAACATGACCTACAGTGTAGCAGAAAAACTATCTAGTTCATAACAATCCTAATTTATTCATTATATTAAAATGAAATTGAGTGCTCTAAAATAAATTTAATTTATGAGTTAACTTTATTTATTTTCATTTTAACCTTTATATTTTATTGGTTTATGTATTACAACTTTATAATTAAATGCATTTATCATTATCAACCGCACATTATAAAATTTATTTTTATGTTAGGTATCAAAAAAATACTTTGCATGTAAAATATTTTTCATACCACCTGGACTTTTTTGAAAGAATCTTTAACTAAAAAGGTAATAAATTAATATCTTTTAGGTAATTTTTATATATATATGATTGGAAATACATTTAATTCCTTCTCAACTAAAAATATACTACTAAAACCCAGTAAAAAATTAATTAATAAGTTAGCCCAATTGCCTGGTTTTTTTTAATTGATTTATTTTTAAATTTCATCCTTCAAAGAATTAGTCTTCATAAATATTTTTTCGGTTTATTTCTATAAAATTATCATAGCCTTAAAACTTAAGCAATGAGTTTGGTCGGTTGACTCCAATGGTTTTTTGTGTTCTTTTTCTAATCAATTTTTTTAATTCCATCCTTCAACATTATCTTAATAAAAAATTGAGTTTCATAATTTATTTTAATTTTTTCTTATGTGATTATACCAGTTTCATGACTTAGGCTCAACAGGTTAACGTAAGTTGACTGAACTTGTTTTTTGAATTGAAAAATTAAATTTTATTTTCACTTTCATCCTTTAATATTGGATTGATTGAATATTGGGTTTAATAGTTTGTTTATTGACTTTCTACAATGTTATTAGGGTCTTATGATAGCCTAATTTGATCTAAGTAAATCTGAGTCAATTTAATATATTGTTGTCTCAATATTTTAAAAAAAATATTATCTTGATTTCTCTTAATCAAACTATATTTTTATTAATTAATCAAGTTGTTTCTAAATTTTCAAAGTCAACTATGTCATATTCGGTTAATTCTTATATGAGTTATTTTATTTTTTGTTAGAAAACATAATAACAATACTTGAATATTTTTTTTATGTTCAATAAAAAATGATTTGTCTCACAGTATAGCACCAAGAATTATCTTGTTCTTAAATATACTAATTTCTTCATTATATTAAAATAAGATTGGGCACTCGAATATAGATTTAATTCATGTGTTAATTTTATTGATTTAACTTATTTTCATCTTATCCTTTCTCTTTTTCTGATTTATATATTATAACTTTGTCATTAAATGCATTCATCATTATTAACTAAACATCATAAAATTTATTTTCATGTAAAATATATATAAAAAATACTTTATATATAAAATATTTTTCAAACCAACTGGACTTTTTTAAAATAATTTTTAACTAAAAAGTAATAAATTAATATTTTATAGGTATTTTTTATATACAATTGAAAATACTATTAACTCCTTCTGAACTAAAAAAATACTACTAAAAATCACTTTTTATATAATACCCAACATCTAATAAGGCTTTATTTATATTTATATATAAACAAAAGCTAAAACTGGTTTGAAAAATATTTTAGCTATAAATTCATTGACACCACTAAACTAAAATAGTATAATGATATCTTTATCTTCCATGTCAAAATACCTATGACTAGGTATTAAAATCTTTTTAGGAGGTATATTATATATTTTTAAATCAATTAGAGGAAATTATGTCTTTTTTTATTTTGAAAGTATAATAAAAAGACCAAAAATTTTTTAAAAACAAATATTTCAATACTAGCATCAAACGATAATTTGGTACTTTCAAAATAATTTTTTATTATTATCATATAAGATGAGAGGAAATATTGTATTTGAATAAATATAAAAAATCAAAACCACAATGAAAATGACTAAAATGTCATTGAAAACAAAAAAAAATTAAAATTAGCTTTAAGAGGTTTTTTCATCCTTTTCCAAAAATTTTTCAATAACATGGTAGATCAGGGGTAATTTTATATTTAACTAAATAAAAAATAAAAAAACAAGAGCATTTTACGCATTTTGATACACGCAGGTGACACCCACAACCTTTAGACGATGTGTGTAACACCTCTCGATACTTAAAAATACCCTTTCACCATGTTGTTAAAAGTGCTTTTATATTCTTTTTTAATTGGTATGATACATGTTTTTAGTGGTGGTTCAACTTATAATTGATGAGCTTTTTTTTTCTCTTCTTTTCTCTTTCCTCCCTGAAAAATTAGAATTTGGCTCTATTGGTTGTTGGTATTTCAACTCTATTTTTTATTTGTTTAATTTTTAATTTTTGGTCTTGATTTTTTTGTAGAAGTTTCATTTGTTTTTAATTTCATTATTCAATTCAAATTAAAGGTATTATATTTTTCAATTTGATCTTCATTGTTTTGATTTTTAATTTTCTTATTGGCTATTTTGTTAAAGTTATTATTCTTTTTCTAATTTTACCATTCAATCAAAATATTATTTATATTTTCATGTCAATTTGATTCTTATTCTTTTGAATTTTCTTGGTCATTTTACTAATTTTTTTTTTCATTCTTTTTTGAATCTTTTTGTATAATTAATTTTTTTATTCAATTTTATTCATTAATATTTAATTGATTGTAAATTGAATTTTATGATATTTCTAGATCGAGTGTTTTAAGTCTAATGACTTGAATACAGGAGATTGATCAAAACTGATTTATATATGTCTTATCTATTTTTAGAGCATAAACATTAATTTTTGCCCAAAAAAATGGTTCGGTTCTGTGGTAAGTGCGGATACCAAGGCTGGTACCGAGGCTAAACAGTAAACCATATTCATGATAGAAAATTCCCGTTCAAATCACAACCGACCCGACGCCACTTGACCCTACAAACCAACCATCCCCAACCGCCAAAGCCGTCCATGTCATGATCCGACGGCTGAAATTAAACAAAAAGAAAAAACCCAGTCAGCAAAGCCGAAAGAGTCCCTTTTCCAGAACATGAAACGGAGGTCATAAGAAAATAACAGAATCAGTTACAAATTAGTATCTCCATTCTTACAAAACAAATCAACTAATCCCTCTAATTTTTAATTAATTAATCTTTTGTCAATCATGCTTAATTTAATTTTAAGTTAATCCAAAAGACTTCTTCTCATCAATATTTATATAATACTTATTTATTTATTCAAATCTTATGTTTTTATAACAAAATAAATAAATAGATTAGAAAACAAATATAAACTGAATGAAAAGAACTAATTAATCCGTTTTTAAAATTATAAGGTCTATTTTATCTACTTTGAACAATTACAGGAACTAGTTTTTATAACACTGAAAATAAGAGAGACAGAGAGAAAGGCTGTCAGACAGGTCACGCTTTCTTTTCTCGTGGTGGAAATGATTCCCCTCTCTAAAAAATTTGGTCTTAATTTCATTTGCATTTCAAAAATTCCTTCTCTCTTTCTCTCTCACTATATATATAAACCTCCTCTCTTCTCTATAGCTAACCCTTACACTCCTCCGTTTTCGTCTCACCCTCTCTCTCGAGCGCAACCACCAGCTAGCAAGCCAGTCCGGCCACATCTTTCGCTAGATTTGGCTAGGTCTGTTTCGCGCTCTCTCTCTCTCTAGATATCTCCCCTGTCTCCGACTTCAATCAAGGTAAGTGACTGATCTGTATTTGTGTCTCGATTTATTTTGGATTGTGTAGATCGGGTGAACGGCGTCGTTTTCTAATTTGAAATCGGTTGAATCGCGGATTTTTTCTTCGGTTTATCGGTTTCGCGTTACCGATCTAAGTTAAATGTTGGTGTATTGTGTTGTTGAAGGTTAGATCTAGACGTTTTTGGTGGTTTTGTTTGGATCGTTTGATTTGATAGCTTGATCTGGTTTTGTTGTGTATAGATCTGCTGAGATGTTTTTAGATCTGTTGATTTGACCTTTCAGATTTTGATTTTGATTGCTATCTCGTATGAACTTGAAGAAACGTAGAATTTGAATCGTGTGCAAGTTGGAAATTTTATGTGGTTATTGATTGAGATTTAGCTTCAGCTGTGGTGTCTTGAATTCATTTTCAGTGACATTTGTGTTGTTTTTAAGCTTAGTACTTTTCTTTTTTCATAAGATGGCTGGATTCTGTGAGGGTAAACGGTAAACATGCTGATTGGAATTTGAATCGTGTGAAATTGGAAATGATGTGTGGTGATTGCCTGAGATTTAGTTTAAGCTGCAGTTTCTTGAATTTATTTATTTTAAATATAATTGGGTTGCTTTCTAAGCTTAAAATTCTTATTTTTTCATAAGATAGCTGAATTCTGTGAAGAGTAAAATTGTAGTGAATGCTGATTGGAATTTCATGAGTAAATTTTATTGTTTGAAGCTTTGGATGGTAAATGATTTGGAATGATTAATTAGCTGGTACATTTCATTTTGTGAACTGCGGAGAAATTGGATATGTTGTAGTTGATTATTCTTTATACAGATGGCTTTGTAAATTATCTAGTAAAATTTTTCTGTATTTATGGTTATTTCTTTCGCTCATTTTTATCTTTTATATTTTTGTACAGAATTTGTAGAAAATGGCCGATGCCGAGGATATTCAACCCCTGGTCTGTGACAATGGAACTGGAATGGTGAAGGTGGGTTGGATGCTTTCCTAGTTGTGAAGGACTGCGTTTTGTTACTCCTAATTTGTTTGGTGTGGTGTTAATAAGTTATTGTTTTGTGTTGTTTGCAGGCTGGGTTTGCTGGTGATGATGCACCCAGGGCAGTGTTTCCCAGTATTGTGGGAAGACCAAGACACACTGGTGTCATGGTTGGAATGGGCCAGAAGGATGCCTATGTTGGTGATGAAGCACAATCTAAAAGAGGTATCTTGACCTTGAAATACCCTATTGAGCACGGTATTGTAAGCAACTGGGATGATATGGAGAAGATTTGGCATCACACTTTCTACAATGAGCTTCGTGTCGCTCCTGAAGAGCACCCTGTCCTCCTGACTGAGGCTCCCCTCAACCCTAAGGCTAACAGAGAGAAGATGACTCAAATTATGTTTGAGACCTTCAATGTTCCTGCAATGTATGTTGCCATCCAGGCTGTCCTCTCCCTGTATGCCAGTGGTCGCACAACTGGTTCGTATCCATCATTATTGAATTCTGTATTTTGTGTTTTTGTAGTTAGGAAATGATTTTGGTACTGATTGGATTCTCACATGAACAGGTATTGTGTTGGATTCTGGTGATGGTGTGAGTCACACTGTGCCAATCTATGAAGGTTATGCCCTTCCACACGCCATCCTTCGTTTGGATCTTGCTGGTCGTGACCTTACCGATGCTTTGATGAAGATTCTGACTGAGAGAGGTTACATGTTCACCACCACTGCTGAACGGGAAATTGTCCGTGATATGAAGGAGAAACTTGCATATGTTGCCCTTGACTACGAGCAGGAGCTTGAGACTGCCAAGAGCAGCTCCTCTGTCGAGAAGAACTACGAGCTTCCTGATGGTCAGGTCATTACCATTGGAGCTGAGAGGTTCCGTTGCCCAGAAGTCCTCTTCCAGCCTTCTCTCATCGGAATGGAAGCTGCTGGCATCCACGAGACTACATACAACTCAATCATGAAGTGTGATGTGGATATTAGAAAGGATCTGTATGGTAACATTGTGCTCAGTGGTGGTTCCACCATGTTCCCTGGTATTGCTGACCGAATGAGCAAGGAGATCACTGCTCTTGCCCCAAGCAGCATGAAGATCAAGGTGGTTGCACCACCAGAGAGAAAGTACAGTGTCTGGATTGGAGGATCTATCCTTGCTTCCCTCAGCACCTTCCAGCAGGTGAGTTTTCTTATTTCAGTAACTTTTCTCAGTCCCTCTTGCAAGTGTCATGTGATTTGGATTGAGGCTTACATGTTTGTGTGTTTGTATCAGATGTGGATTTCCAAGGGTGAGTATGATGAGTCTGGCCCATCCATTGTCCACAGGAAGTGCTTCTAAGTTCTACAGGTGCTTTGATGGTGAGTTCTTTTTCCTATTTAGTTGGCTTTTTTCGTGTCAAGGTGTCATGAACTCAAAAGTCCTGGTTGATATGGAGAGTTTGTTGAGGTGGGGATCACTGAAGGAGAAGGGAACGTTCTGATCTTCGATGTATTGAATAGGCTTGTGATTCAATGTTGACATTGCTGCCATTTGTGAAGCTTAAACTGTAATGGTCCTCCCTCTGGATGTGGTGGGCAGACACTTTGGTAATCAAGTTCTTTGCTTCCCTCACATCATCACCAATGGTTCAACCTTGTGTCTTTTTTTAGTAGGATGCTTGTAGTCGGAGAGTGATTGTGATGATGCTTTTCTATTTTTTTTTTCCATCTCGACATTTGAAGGGTTTATTTTTTTTCCTGGGAACATTAATGTTAATAGTTATTGTATGAGAAATTTTATGTTAGTGTCAATTTGCTTTCATAAACCCTATGGAAATCATATTTAATACTTTTGTTTGAACTTTGAATTGCTCTCAGTCCTTTCTAGACCATCTTTTTCGGTGTTTGTTCTATACCGCTGTTGTTTTCTTGAATGTTTCTGCCGTGGAATCTGCCTGCCCGAACGCCTTCTTAAAAGTCTTAATTAGCAGCATCTAATTTTAATATTGCTGAGAGTATTAAGTTATTCCCTCCCTTTAGGTATCATCATCTCGGGATAGAAGCGATGGAAAAATTATCCAATCTATAGTGTGGCTTTGTATCTGTTTTTTGAACCAAACACGATTCTGTTTCTTTCTGGACCTTCCTGTCTGTGATGGGACGAAAATATTTGTGGGTGCTCCCCACTTGGAAGGCTGGCCTATTAATTGAGGAGGCCGAGAGATGCTGGGGATTGCGTGACTCGATTTTGAATACTGTAGATGTTCAGGGGTGGTCAAATTGAGGATTCTATGGTCTTCATGTTGAGGAAGTGGATTTAAATGAATAATTTATTTATTGTGATTAAACCACAAGCAGACGGAGAGTTGAGTGTTGGTGGAGGAATCATTTATTTATTGCTGGTGGCAGCAGGGTGATGGTGCTTACCATATTTTTTTAATTGTTGACTGGTCAAAATAAGGAACGCCAAATTAAAATAACTTGTGATATTGTAATGATATCTGGTGCTTCGTGCAATATTGAATCGATCCTCTCTCTCACGGGTCGCTGATGAAATATTTTGGGAGCTTGGAGGGGAAAAAAGATTATTCAACTTAATAGGATTTCCCTTTGATTAAAAAGTTTATATAATGTAAGCTCTTAGAAATGAAAAATACATATATATTAAATTGGAAGAACACGGAATGGACAGAGTTCAAATTTTTCTGGAACTATTTGAGCTTAAAAAATGTCTCAATAACAAGAGAAGGTGAGGGAGAATAGAGATGGTAATTTATGATGAATTTGATGGATATTTAACTGAATGGATCATGTACAGTTATTTTATCTTATGAATAATGAAAAGTGTATGAATATTGTAAAATAACATCAAAACTTTTATGTATATTTTGTTGAATAATAAATATAGTGTATGAATAATATTAATATCTATATTTGGTAGGGTATGGATATATAGGAATCCAAGTCGTTGTTACCTGTTGTCATCTCTAAAGGTGAATCACCCTCCAATCTTTGTAGTGATGATCAATTTAATTTATCGTGTTAACTAAACCACCAACGCTCCTTATTGTGGATTGCATGATTTTTTTATGGCGAAACTGATAATGAGAAAAACAATCAATTAGTTTGTTCAACAACATGGAATAAGTTGTGTTCAACTCTTTTTAGAAATTGATTAGTTATGTAATTTGTGCTCCTTTACAAGTGAATAAAATTTTTTTGAGCTAAAATAATGTCCAGGTTTGTATTCATGTTTTAAAGAGGAGAAAAAACGAATGCTGAATTAAAAAAAAAATCTAATAATAAAATAAAAAATAGCTAAAAAAATGACAATAGTAATAATCTATTAAACTTGCTATCCAAGCTATTTGACTAGAAACAATAAACTTAAAAAAAAACTTTGAAATCTAGTTTTTAATTAATCAAATATTACATGACAAACTTTAATAAAAATAAAAATAAAAATAAATCTAACATACAAAAAATAACAATTATAAGCCAAAAAAGCTTAAGTCCGCCTGAGTCAACACGTTAAACCTACAAATTAAGTTATAAGATCAAAATAATTCGAATGAAAAGAAAACAAAAAAAATCAACTTAACTAAAAAAACCATTGTCAAGTCTCATGAGACAGAAAAAAATAAATTCTAAAAAATAACTGATGCCATTCATTTCTCGGGGGTCATGTAATTAAAAGCATCAAAATATAAAAAAATCACAAAAACTGATTTTCAACAAATCTAATATTAAAAAATAACTTTTTTTACAAAATCATTCACACAAAAAATCCAAAAAAAATAACAGTAATTAAAAAAAAAAATACACAAACTCATTCAAATTAATCCATCAACCACACAGTTTAAATTAAAAAATCTTAACAATTCAGGTTAATCCATCAAATACACATTCCACAGTCTCTACCGCATGCAACTCCTCCATCTAGTTTTTCTTCTTCTCTCTCCATCAACATATACTTTTGTTGCCATCTGACATACAGTTTGCCTGGCAACACTTAATTTCTTCTCAGTTCCAATCCCTAACCAGCTTCGCAACTTCCTCAATCTTATTGGCAAGACTTGCCTGGAACAGTGGTTCAGTAGCATCATTAATGGACTTTAAAAAGAGATTTTCTGTGAAATCAATGGAGAGGGTGAACGAGTTACATGCAGTGGTGACTGTGCAAGTAGCATCATACACGTCTTTTAAACAGAAAATTCATTAATTAAGTGAAATATTGTTTAATCAAGATATTATTTAAACCTCAAATTTAAACGGTAAATTTCACAGTTTATAGCCCAAATTAGGCGTTATTAATGTTTTCTAGAGTTGTGTTGTTATGTTTTTAAGGCTATGTTTGTTTCTTGGAAAACAGTTTTTTAGAAACCACTTTCCAAACTTTCGTGTGTTTGTTTGTTATTAGGAAAGTTGGTCAACGGAAAACACTTTCTGGTCAATGGAAAACACTTTCTGGTCAACGAAAATATTTTTTAGTCAAAAAAATTTTTTGCTTAATTTTCAGGAAAGTGTTTTCCTTTTTAGCTGTGTTTGTTTTCCGGAAAGTGGTTTCCGGGAAAACACTTTCCAAACTTTCTTGTGTTTGTTTGCTGTTAGAAAAGTTGATAAACGGAAAACACTTTCCAGTCAAAGAAAAATTTGGCTTGATTTTCAGGAAAGTGTTTTCCTGAAAAATTTGGGAGGAAAACACTTTCCGGAAGTTGTGAAAAGTTTAGAAATGTCATTATTTGCTGATTATATCAAATTTGATCCTCAAACTTTTGATTGCTATATATATTTTGTTTTGAATATTTATTTTTCAATTTCATTTCTTAAAATTTAATTTTTATATTTACTTTGGTCCTCATTTTTATAATTGTTATTTGCTTTTCTCCTATTAGTTTTTTATTGAAATTTTTTTCTATCAAATTTGGTCCTCGTTCTTTTGATTGTTATTTATTTTATTTGAAATACTTTATGAAATGTTAATTATTATTATTTTAATTTCTTCATCTTTTTTTTTAAATTTGATCTTTATTATTTTGATTATTATTTATTTTATTTGAGATAATTTATGAATTTTTTTTTCAATTTCATTATTATTCAACTTTTTAATTTGTAAGATTTATTCCTTATTATTTTAATAAACTTGAGAAAAATAAAATATTAATAAATTATTTTCCAGTTCATTTTCCATAACATAACCAAACACTGGAAAGTATTTTCCATTTCATTTTCCATAACACTATCAAACATCAGAAAATACTTTACTTTTCAGAAATTTATTTTCTCCGGAATTCACTTTCCCAGAAATTCACTTTCCAAAAAAAAACAACTTTCCTACAAACAAACGGGGCCTAAGATTAGATAATCCCAAAAACAACCCTAACCAGCATTCGAGGCTTCAATGTCCATTGCCACGTATAGTTGTGTGGATTGTGGGCTTGAACCTATTCAATTAAAAAGCCCAAATAAGAAAACAATAATGACTTTTGGGTCTCATGACCTGTTGTTAAGAGCTAAAACCTTCACAAGTTTCAAAGCCCATTTAATTGACCTTTTTTCAGTATAAAAAAACATTTGAGAGAACATTGTAACACCCTCAAGATAATTAAAAGAAAAGAAGAAGAATATGATATTTTCTATTAAAGAATTTTTTGGTTTCCCTCCACTGAGGCTATATTCTTCCATTGGTTGCTAGTGTGTTTTCTGATGAATTTGGATTTGACTTAGTGCAGATGTTGATGGAGATACGGTGAAGAGAGTGGCCTTTTATATCATTTTCCCCTCTATTTTTGGGTGGTGAAATGAGGCCTTGAGTAACATATTCGTTTCGGGATATGGTACTGTACAATGGTTCTTGGCATTAAAATATTTGCAAAATGAATTTCACGTATACTGATTGGAAAAAATTCTATAGGCCCAATATATATATTTCTTCTCGGTCTTTTATTATGTCACCCTCATGTGATGTAAGAAGACTGTTTTCAGCTTGTATACAGAGATAAGGTCTTGAGAATGTAGTGAGTCCTAAACAAAATAGCAGACAAGTCTTTCCTGAAAATTGTTTTGAGCCTAAAAGGTTTTTCGTGAACTTAAACCTTGTATCCAATATTGACATGATGGCCACTTGGAAGAATGTCTTGTTTCATGGCGGTTCTGCTTTGGTTAGGAACTGGTGGAAATTAACAATCTCAGTGTCTCACATAAAGCTGCATGAAGATGAACCAGTTTACTTAAATCTTCTGTGCGCTGAATACGAGAGTTGGTTTAGCTTCCTTGACTGATAGAACTTTCCTTAATTTTTCTCTGATTTTACTATATCAACATGTGAATATTTTGAAAGAAGCCAAAAGAACCACATGAGGGCTGAACTTGGAGTATCTCCATTGGCGAAAGCTAGACTAACAATATTATCGTTGATAACTTTGTGACTGATCGGTCTTTGCCCCATGAGCTCATGTCCAATCAAGTACAATTTCAATGCACTGAAATCCTCATCATCTTTGTTTGTGTTTGTTTCTTTATTTAGGTCTTCTTGCTTCAATATTGACATGTGTTGTGCCATAATATCATCGATGGTTTTCCAGGCTTCACTTAGCTTCTTCTCTTTTCCGAACCCTGGCCACCTTACCATCTTCCAAAGGAAATTTGGAATAGATGTCGATCATAAATTGCTTCAAAAGCATCGTCTACTGCCTTTGTGCAGGGGTCTTCAGGAAATGCAATTTCGAAGGGCTTGGGTTTATAACCTGTGAATTGAGCTAGAAAAATAAGCTGTGCGCCTCCTAGTCAAAGCCTGCAAATCCACAGTTACTTCTTCCTAACATACATTCTCGAGAATTGGGATTAGCTCCATCTTTATACAATCTTGAAGGATCTTTTTCATGGCTTGGTGGCACTGCTGGTGGCTAAGAAATCCTCGAGCAGCCTTCTTGTGGTACGTCCATTCGTCGAAATCCGAATTGAAGACCGAATGACCAAAAATATCAAATCGCTCTCTCCAAGCCGACCCTTTTGGATAGTTAGAAAAGTTTGTGCTCATTCTGTGTTGAACAGTGGCCAACCACTCGGGATATTGATGGACGTTGAGAAGCAATGATAGCGAAGTCATTTGGTTATGCCTATTTTCACAGAAAGGAAAACAAAGAGCTAAAACAATGGCCGAGATCATTAGAATGTCAGTTAACCTCAGCATTGTGGTATTGTGCCAGTCGACTACATTGCTAATTTATATTATTCTTTGTGCTTTCAAATTTAATTCCAGTATATTAATGGAAAAAAAAAACATGAATGTTCTCCTTATGGTTTTGAAATAAACCCCACAACTTATATTATAAAATGGAATTGTTTACATGAATAATAAAAGAACAATTTAGATGATCATTTCGAGATGTCCAGGCCTCCAAAGCAAAAAAGAAAACAATATTGAAATCTTGCTTACTCTGAGTCACTCGTCCTATTAATAGGGTTTTTCATTCTTGAATATGTGCAGGTTTGAATTTAAATGGAGACTATGGCGGGTGTCAACTAATTAATGCCCTAGTCAAAAGCCACTAATGTTGTAGTTTCATTTTATTTAATGGCTTCTTCCGTTTTTGGCTAACGAAACCCAGTTGTCCTCCTCTCTAGTTGATATGGTGTCATCCCATGCTTAAATAAGTTGACCGTTGAATCAAATTGACCCAGAAGGCTTCAGCATGTGTTAGATCAGGCTGTTTACATATCACCCCCCCCTTCAAGATCCTTGACCTCAAGGTCAGGATATGTTTGATAAGCCCATTTTTCCTTTACCCAGACGACATCCTCGTCTGCTTGTCCTTGGTAACGCAACAGGTACTCCTTGGTAAGTACCCTTCTAGTCTTCTTCTCCTTTGCTTAAGAATTCTTTCAGGTAACGGGTTTGGTCTTCCTTCCCAGAAAAGAGGTAGCTTTGAGACCAATGGCTCTTTATCCCCAATCTTTTTCTTTAGAAGTGACACATGGAAGGTGGGATGCACCTTAGCTTCTACAGGTAAGTTTTAATTGATAAGCAACTTCTCCGATTCTCAGTTTAATTTCAAACGGTCCATAGTAACAATAGCCTAATTTTTTTCTTCCTTATTTTTTGCATACTTAACTATCGATATGGTTGGACCCAAAGGTAAACCCAATCTCCTACTTTAAATTCTTGTTCTTTCCTTCTTCTTTTTTATCTGCTTATTGTTTTTGTTGATTCTGTGCCTTGTGTAAATTGCTCTTGATGTTGTTGAGGATCATTGACATGTCCTTTAAATGTTCTTCCACCATGTGATTGCTTGTAAGACCAGGAACACAACTGGTTAAATTTAGGGGTGCATAACCATAAAAGGCTTGAAATGGGGTAGTGTTTATTGAAAAGTGATGGTTTGTGCTGTACCAACACTTATCCATAGTCAATCCCGACACCAAGTTTTTGGATTCTCCCCTATAAAATACCTTTATGAGGTTTTGTTTGTAATCTCTATTTGCCCTTTGATTTGAGGATGGGAGGCAGTAAACATAAATGAGTCAACCCCCTTGTCTCGAACAATTCCTGCCACAATTACTAGTGAAAATTGAGTCCCTGTTAGGAACTATGTTCCCTGGTAATTCATATCAGTGGTGAGTAAAAAAATTAAACAATTAATTGTATTTGAATTTATAAATATTTAAATTTGTAATATATCTTTAATTTTTATATTAATTTAATTTATTTTAATTATTTTCTACTTCGGTTTAATAGAATCTTTTTAAAAATATATATTTTTAAATTATTACTAGGACCCATCAGTATTTTACTCATCAACAGAGTTATAGACAATTTGTTTAATGGTTATATGCTAAATTTGCTGAGGGGAATACCGATGGATATAAAAAATCACCGATGGACATAAAAAATTACCGATGGAATTGTATACAATTTTTTTGTTGGTGATATGTTATATTTATCAATGGAAATATTGACAGAACGAAGCGGATAATATTATTTTTGCATGCTTTTGTTGTTAATAAATCCATCAATAAAATTATTACCGACAAACAACCACAAAAACCAACGAGAGTTTTTCTAATGGAGTATCATCATCCGTGAGCCCGTTAGTAAAATTCAAGTTGATGGATTGAAAGTATAAATACTTACAGAAAATCTTGTCAATAGATCTAAAAATTTCAATAGTGGTAGTCATAGCCAAGGTTGTTAATTCCATTCTGTTTTGTTCGAAATTGTCAAAACATTTCATATTAAAAAAGAAATAGAATAATTTTCATCTCATTTTAAATCTTGATTCATTCTGAATTTTTTGGATATATTTCGGTCGAAATATTCTGGTTTTATTTTACATGTTTCGTTTTGGTCTTAAAAAGCCATTGAATCAAACCTAAACTTCATCTTATTTTAACTAAAACAAATCCTAAAAATACCATATAAATATTAATAACTCCATTTTCAACTACAAAACAATCTTTTATCAATCTAAAAATAAAAAATCAAATAAAATAATAATAAAAATAATTATGGACCCTAATCTATTTTTGTGGCATGGTGAAAGAGCAAATTCATCTTCATTGAACTATCCTCTCCTAACAAACCTCCATTGACACCAATATTTATTAGACTATTACAATCCTTTTATTTCTTTGGTTGAATAAAACATGAGTTGGACACAATTTTTATAAAATGTTAAGAAATCAAAACATCATTCTTCATTAATATCACAATAAAAATATATTTTGCAATATAATTATAATATAAAAAGCATTAGATTATTTCTTATTATCCTTAAGTGAAGAATGACCTCCTCGTGATATTGAATGAGTAAACGGAATGGAATTTAAAGGGATGACAAACAAAACTTATAGTTTAATTAAAGGTTAAACAAATATTAATTAGGTGGTGTTCGTATGTTAATCTAAATGTGACACTTAGATTCCAACTCCTTCTACCTTCATTCAAGAATTAATTGTAGCAGGATTTTGACGTGAATGGCTTGTGTGGCTTCCTTTATTTTTGAGAAGTGAAAAGTTCTGATTTGATTTATGTTTATTTTATGTTAAAATATTTTGTTTTTATAATATTTTGATATTTTATTTAAGTTGAATTATTTCAAGTTAAAGTTTTATTTAATCTTTATTATTTAAAAATATTTTAAAATTTAAAATTATATTTGTTTGATATTGTGTTTGTAAGGCATAATTTATAATTAATTTATCTTAAATTTGAATTATGTTTGTTGAATATATATATATATATAAACAGTGCAATTCAAAATAGCACGCTGAAACACTGTAAAACCAAAATATTTCATTCCATTGATAAAAGAAACCTATCGAAACGGAATTAACAACAGGACTCACGAGAGACACGCACCATCAATATCTCAAACCGATCTTCGAAAGGATATTCTCCATTCTTTACTAGAGTTGGAAGATCCTTTTAAATTGTTTCTAGTCTGTAAAAATTGATGAATTCTAAGATTTTCGCTACTGTGTCACCTCTGTCCAGGCTTACCTGGAGGCTGGCTGGCTTATCTGCTAAATAAAGAAATCCCTTCTACAATCAACGTGCTAATATTGGAATGGAAGTTATACACGAACTTAATCTTCAAAAGACTCTTTATAACTAAATTAGCCAATGCAAGAGTTTTTTTTTTTGCGAGAGGAGAGGAGAACTGTAAAAGAATGTCATAGCTTGGGGCTCATGGTTACAAAATATAGCCTTATCCCATAAGACATGTTGTTTTCCTTGCTGCGGAGCGTTATGGTCTTTGGTCCAGCTTGTTTAGTGTTGGGGTTTAAAGAGATGGATTGGATTAGGATGGCAGAATATTGTCAAGCAATGAAAGAAAATATAAAGCTATTCTCCCACATCGAGATAAGAGACATACAAAAGCTAAGCCGTATTTCTATAAATTGAAGCATGTCGTCAGTGGAAGAAACCATGGAGCCGTGTGGTGAGCACAGAGCGAACTATTCTTTCGCCTTTTACTAAAGAATACCGTGGGCTCTCCATTGATAGCGGCATATCTCTATTTTTGAAGGGATTTTCCATGGCGAAGATCCCCAACAATTCAAGTTCCAAAACCTTGTTTTCAATATTTTAGTTCGTAAAAATCCATCCTTCTAGGTTCAAGAGAGATGGTAGGGGTAAAAAGTCATGGAACACTAACTAAAGAGAAAAATGAAATATCTTTCAATCTGACTATTTCATTCCTGAAAACATGATATGCATGGGATAAGAACGACTGCATATATCAGCAATTCTTGCTGCACGTATAATGTAGCTGGACAGATTTCTGTAGACACAATGTTTTGCTTCAAAAACTTAACTGCGATGAATTTGGCTTTTGCCAATATGGTAAAGTGTTACATGTGTTCTGTTTGCAATGAGTCAAAATTTTCAACTGAAATAATTGAAGAAATCAGCATAATTCTTGAAGATTGTATCAGTAAAATAATGAATTTGCTGTCAGGAAGATCATTGCAGCAAATTGATCTTTAAGTTTCAGATTCTTGGGATCTCTCTAGCATGAAGATATTGCCACTGTCATCTCTCCCTATCGTCATGTTGTCATCAACATATCTGTGTTAACCAAATCAAGGATCAAGTGCATTCTTCACATGTACCAAGCGATGATATTAAAGCAAGTATGCTCTAAGCAAATTCATAATAATGAATTAGAATGCCGGAAAGGATACGTGATCTCGAGCCAACCATCCGGATTGAATATGCTAAGCAGAAGATCGTATTTCGAAACATGTTCATCAACTGTCGTTGTTTTTCCACACAACAAAACAAAGAAATTTTGAAGTTACTGAAACATTCAGGATCAATTTGTGTTGCAGTCCTAAATGAAAAGTTCTGCAAGGAAACTTTAGTCTGCAGTTGCAAAACTACAATCACAGACGGCAGTTTCGAAACGTTAGCAATCGCAGCATATATTTCATTGCTCAATAGGTTTAGCTTTACCCGATCAGGGATGATAGTAGAACTTTCATAGTTTATATCAAGTCTCTGAAAAAGATTGGATGAAAATTAGTACTCTCTCATCACTTGCAATTTCAATGAATTATGATTGTCATAATCAAAGAAAAAGCAGGAACAAGTGACCAAAATGTAAAGTGTTTACTGATTTAGACGCAGTTTTGAAGGATGCCTCAATTGTCGCTGTCCATTCAACAAATTCAATCCTCTAACATTGAAAATGCATGAACAAAAACACGAGGGCAAGCTCGTTGTAAGCCTAAAACTAGTAAGAAAAAGATTCATGTCACACGTAAAAAAACTTGAATGCTTTCTAAGCACACTTAGACTATAAAGTTATTTATGTCACCAAAAATTACTAAGCACATAATATAATATCATACACATAATGCGGTAAATAAAATAATGGTACACTCCTTTGATGGTGAAGCTTATAAATGTTTTAATAGGATGTATTCTCAGTTTTTAATGGAATCAAGTAACGTGTGTCTTGTGTTATGTACAAACAGGTTCAATCTATCAGAGTAATTTGTTGCTCCTTATTCTTATTAGCTAGTAATACTAATGGTTTATAACTTGTCACTAAAGATATGTATAAGGATGAAGTTTATATTTTTATCTATTGTTATACCCGATCCTAATAGTCCTTGTCATAATATAAATGCTTGTCTTTATCTGTTGATTGATGAGTTTAAGTAATTGTGGTCATCTGAAAATTTAAGATATGATGTATCAAGGATGTAGAATCTTCAGATGAAAGCAACTTTGATATAGACCATCAATGATTTTTCTGGATATAGAATGATTTTTTATTAGAGCATGCATGAAAAACTATCATGCTCATACTATTTAGAAAATAAAAGGAACTTCACATTAATAAATGATAGTAAATTGTCTCTTTTTTTTAAAAAAATTTATACGGGTAGTTCTTGCTAACAAATCATAAGAATAGAAAGAATAGAAATGACTTCATTGTTGCCAAAGTCAAAATAGATATTGTACCGCTGTTACTGTTAAGTGAAGAATTGTATGATGTGGTGTTGAAGTATGATGACATTGTGTTTGGTTTTTAATCCGGTAAGTAGAAGTTTTCTAATTTTATTTGACTCATAATTAGGTAAAGTAAAATATTTTCTAAGAGTTTTCTTATTTGAAGATCAATCTCCTCTGATATAACCTTGATGACATACACATTAAAAGGAATGTGTTTCAAAATATTTTTAACATGATTATGGATATGAAAAGGAAGACAAATGACAATATAAAAGCTATAATGAATATGTCTTTATTTTGTCACTATAAAAATATAGAGTTAATTTATGATAGGTCATAAGTTGCAAAGTCCAAAACCAGTTTCATCTTAAATAAAAATACATATTTACTTGTCTACCAATTGCTTAAGAGTTTGTATTTTCTTGATAGATATAGTTTAAACATATCAATGTTGATGAATTTGAAGGATTGCAAGTTGTATGGGATGAAGAGTCATAACTGCCACGTATTTAAGCAAATACTTATTTTATCGAGATCAATCACTATTTTAGAAACATATACTTCAACAAGTTATAAACATAACACATGGAGAGACTTGAAATAAATATCTACAATCTACAAATTCGAGATTATATTTCCTCCAATATTCTTTGACTCAACGAAGCATCCAATATAGATGGATGTATCCATTAGAGATTAAGGATTATACATGTATCGTAATTAAAATTCTATAGTCTTTTTAAAAAAATTAAAAATATTCATTTAATTTTATGCAAGTACATATTCAATATTAAGAGAAAACTAAAAAAAAAAAAGATACTTGTTGCGGCTTCTGCATAGGAGACATATATTGTTGAAGAGATCTTAACATTTATCTCGTATTATTTTGAACCTCATTTGAAAATAATAATCAACTGTTTTCCAGGGTATGATGATAGTAAAAAAGTGTTTTCGAGTAAAAATTTGTCAATAATCTTTCATTTTAGATGATACGTACCAAAAAATAAAAAAAAATATTTGATAGAAATATAATTCAGACAAATATATAATTAAGTATTATTTAATTATAATAAAATGAGATATTTTATTAAGTAAGTATAATACTTGACATGTAATTACTTTTGAAGAATTTATCTCCTATGCTATTATAAATTATTAAATTTCTCATAGTTAATATCATTAATTTTTATTCTCAGGACTCACAACTGACTTTATGACTAAATTAGCCAACGCAAGAGGGGTTTTTTTTGGCGAGAGAAGTGGAGAACCGTAAAAGAATGTCATAGCTTGAGCATAAGTTTACAAAATATAGCCTTGTCCAGCAAGGCTTGAAGTTCCAACTACAGGAGCGATATGGTCTTTGGTCCAACTTGTTTAGTGTTGGGGTTTAAAGAGATGGATTGGATTCCATTAGATGGGATCTCGAAATTGTTACGACTCATATTTAAACATGCAAGAGCATACATTGCACATGATATCTGTCCCCCCAGTCAATGGAAGTCGACAGAACATGGTAATATTTATCAAGAAAAAAAATGATGGTATTACGATGGCAGACTATTGCAAAGCAAAGGCAAGAAAATATAAAGCTACAGTCCCACATCGAGAGAGGAGACATGCAAAAGCCATCCCTCAGTTCTACAAATTGAAGCATGTCGTCGAAGGTAGAAACCATGGAGCCGTGTGGTGAGCACAGAGCGAACTATTCTTTCGCCTTTTACTAAAGAATACCGTGTGCTCTTCATTGATAGCGGCAAGCCTCTATTTTTGAAGGGATTTTCCATTGCGAAGATCCCTAACAATTCATGTTCCAAAACCATGTCTCCTATATTTTAGTTCGTAAAAATCTATCGCTCTAGGTTTAAGAGAGAAGGTTGGGGTCAAACGCAGAAAGTCATGGAATACTGGCTAGACAGACAAATGACTGTTTCCCTTGAAAAGATGATGCATGGGATAAGAACAACTGCATATATCAGCAACAGGCAATTCTTGCTGCATGTATATGTAGCTGGACAGATTTTTGTAGACACAATGTTTTGCTTCAAAAACTTGACTGCCAATATGGTAAAGAGTCAAAATTTTCAACTGAAATAATTGAAGAAATCAGCATAATTCTTGAAGATTGTATCACTAAAATAATGAATTTGCTGTCAGGAAGATCATTGCAGCAAATTGATCTTTAATTTTCAGATTCTCGGGATCTCTCTAGTATGAAGATATTGCCACTGTCATCTCTCCCTATCCTCATGTTGTCATCAACATATCTGTGTTAACCAAATCAAGGATCAAGTGCATTCTTCACATGTACCAAGCGATGATATTAAAGTTAGTATGCTCTAAGCAAATTCATAATAATGAATTAGAATGCCGAAAAGGATACGTGATCTCGAGCCAACCATCCGGATTGAATATGCTAAGCAGAAGATCGTAGTTTTTTCGAAACATGTTCATCAACTGTCGTTGTTTTTCCACACAACAAAACAAAGAAATTTTGAAGTTACTGAAACATTCAGGATCAATTTGTGTTGCAGTCCTAAATGAAATGTTCTGCAAGAAAACTTTAGTCTGCAGTTGCAAAACTACAATCACAGACTGCAGTTTCGAAACGTTAGCAAACGCAGCATATATTTCATTGCTCAATAGGTTTAGCTTTACCTGATCAGGGATGATATTAGAACTTTCATAGTTTATATCAACTCTCTGAAAAAGATTAGATGAAAATTAGTACTCTCTCATCAATTTCAATTTCAATTTCAATGAACTATGATAGTCATAGTCAAAGAAAAAGCAGGAACAAGTGACCAAAATGTAAAGTGTTTACTGATCTAGACGCAGTCTTGAACGATGCCTCAATTGTCAGCTGTCCATTCAACATATTCAATCCTCTAACATTGAAATTGATCACATTAACTGCTTTGCCCTCCATTTTTGCATCAGCAAATGAAGAAACTTAGTCAAAGACCAACAAAAAAATGAAGTACATAAATTGCTTTTGACAAACTACGTATTTGTTGAAAAGAATAGAACTCATCAATCTTACTATACGCAAGAGGAATCTGATACCTTAGCGACATCAATATTCTGGTAAAAGTCTCCCAAGCTGATAAAATCTCTCAATCCTAGCTTTGTTCTCTTTGAACCCAGTATAGTGATTGTACTGTACACAAGCTTCCAGCAACCACCCACCTTTCCAATTATAGAAGCAACACTTTAACTACCAAGTTTTCATCAGCACATTCACAACTTACATACAAGCTTATTGATTTACCTTCTCAAGATTTAGAGTAGGATCTGGTGTTGGATTTTGAGACTCTAATAGCTCCACCAAACCATGAATCGCAGATTTCTTTGCAGATGGGACTCCAAAAATCCCTCTATTAATTACTTTGATCACATTTTAACGCCACCCCATTTCAGTATTCATTGCAGAATGCTCAACAAGCTCATTGTTAAGAGAATTAATGGCAAAATATTAGGCACATGAGACTGAAAATTCAAGGGGGGACAGACATACCTTGGACTGCCTGGAAAAGGTCTGCTTTAATCTGTTCAACTTCCCTGTTATCTTTGTCATTTTCATTGATCTCCTTGTTATCATCAACTAATCCAGGGCTTTGTTCTGCAACTTTGATGATGTGAATTGGCCTAACCACATCAGCATTTCTTTTCCTCCTGGTCCATGGATGAATTATAGCTGGGACTGACCTGCTATGAGTTTTAAGCATCTTTCTCATTCTTGGTACTGGATGCCCCACTTGAGAAGCTGGATTTACAAGCTTAGAAGCCATAAAATCCAGTTTCAGAAACATGATAGGTGTTGCTTCTTCCTTGTTTAAGCCCGGAAGATAGAGCCAAGAAAATGGGATTTGTAGTATCTTTTTTCCCTAATGGGGTTTGCATCCTCCCAGTTCGTTGGTTTATGTGTCCATTTTAATTTTTTATTGCAACTTGTATACTTATTAAATAGTTATATAAATTCATTGCTAAACTATTGAAGAGCAGTGATTGATTAATAAGATATAATTTTCTGCCTGTGAAAGCATGGACACCGTCCCTTCTCCGCCGTTTTGAGTCATCTTTGGATAAGATGCGTCTATGCAGACCTGTGGTTGAGAATATGAAATGGAGATATTGATTTTTTAATGTGTTTTTCTAATATATTAAAATGCTTTTTTATATTAATAAATTAAAATAACAACAAAAATATTAATTTATAGCTAAAAAATTTCTAAAAATTTCCAAAGCATATGTCTAACAGTTTATAAGGATCTGTTTCCAGTGCATCGCATATGTAAACAAACACTAAGAAATTGTTTGGCCTAGCAATGTATTTGTTAAAAAAATCAATTTTTTAAAGTTTAAAATTAATATTTTTGATGTTCTTAATTTTATTTAATATATTAATATTAAAAATAAGTTTTTAAAAATAAAATAATATTATCTTAATATATTTTTAAATAAAAAATATTTTAAAACATAATACCCAGGACACCGATCAAAATCAAAAACTAAGACTAAGTTTAGTATTATGGTTGCACATCGGTAAAAATCATGTTTTTACTGCAATATAATCTACGGTGCTCTGCAATAATAAGATAACTTTTTGTGTGTGTTTTAAAAATAATTTTAGACCGTTTATTTATTGAAAAAAAATTTTAATTTTTTTTTTAAAATAAATTTCAAAAAAATAAATTAATGTTTTATGTTTGGTAATATAATAAAAAATAAGCTGGAAAATAATTTTCAATATAGTTATATTATGAAAAATAAACTGAAAAATAACTTATTAATATTTTATTTTTTTCAAGTTTATTAAAAAAATAAAGAATAAATCTTACAAATTAAAAAGTTGAATAAGAATAAAATTGAAAAAAATATAATTTAATAAATTATCTTAAATAAATAAAAAATAATCAAAATAATAGAGATCAAATCTAAAAATAATAATTAAAAGATAAATAAATTAAAATACTGATAACTAACATTTCATAAATTATTTGAAATAAAATAAATAATAATCAAAAGAATGAGGATAAGATTTGATAGATAAAAAATTTGAACTAAAAAATAAAAAGGAAAAAGCAAATAACAATTATAAAAATAAAAACCAAAGTTATATAAAAATTAAATTGTAAGGAATGAAATTAAAAAAAATAGTCAAAATAAAATATATATAGCATTCAAAAGTTTGAGGATCAAATTTGATATAATCAGTAAATATTGTGATATTTTTAAATTTTTTACAACTTCTGAAAAATATTTTCCATCCAAAATAAAAAGAAAATACTTTTCTGACAACCAATTCAAATTTGTTTTTTACTAGAAAGTGTTTTTCGTTGACCAAAAAGTGTTTTTCATTAATCAACTTTTCTAATAACAAATAAACATATGAAAGTTTGGAAAGTAGTTTTTCAAAAATCACTTTATGGAAAACAAACACACCTTAAAAAAATTAATTTATTTTATTTTAAATTAATATATTTTTGTAATTTTAGATTTTATTAAAGCACTAATATTAAAAATAATTTTAAAAAAATTAAAAAATATATTATTTTGATATATTTCTGAATAAAAAATATTTTAAAAAATAATTATAAACACACTCTTAATAAGACACTAAATAGAAACTATAACACTGAACACAATCAAGTGGTTTGCTTGGACAACATAGATAATTAAAGAGTCTTATGGATTTAAGGTAATTTTTTATATTATAGTAGAGATTAATTTTTAAAATATTTTTTATTTCAAAATATATTAAAATAATATATTTTTATTTATTTTAATATCAACACATCAAATGATCTAAAACATTAAAAAAATAATTTAAAAAAAAACATATTAAAAAACTTAACCTAACTACAAAAACACACACTACCTAAATTAAATCCTATTGTTTTTATAATTGGACCATATGGTAAAAAAGGTGGAAAGCAAACCTACTTGCAATCCTTGTCGACCCTAGAGGTTCATCCTAAATATGCTAATTTGATTGATTTAAAAATTATGATCAAATATAGAAGCAAATAAATTTTTAAACTAGATTTCTACTAAAAGTTTTTTTTTTCTCGAATAGAAATAACAACTCTTAACTTGTTTGTGGTTAAGAATGGTAATTTAACTTGAATATGATTGATATAGATAAAAACATATTTGAATCAACTTGAAAGAGATAATTTTTTTAGATAATTACTTTATTTAATGATAAATGAATGAAGTATTGTCAAACTTAACTCTCTTTATATATAAAACAATATGATTATATTTTTAAGTTTAATATAATTTATACATGCATTTTGTAATATTTTAATATAAAAAAGGAAAGAATTGATATGAAAAGGCATAAATGCTCTTGGAGGGATAGATATTAGATATAAAGGAATGAGGGGTATTAATGTAATTGTATATGAGTTGATAAATATAAATAAATTTAAAAAATAAAAACAAAAATCTAAAATTAGAGAGAGAGAGAGAAAACTAGGAGGAGAGGAAAATGAAGAAAGTTAGAAGAAATAAGTTGTTAAGGTAAGATTTATACTTTAATATGTATAAGGGTTGTTAATACTTAAGATTTTGAATTTGTTAAAGATTAGGGTTTTATGTATAATTGATGAGTTGATTGAAATGTTATGGATTAATTGTTATGGATAATGATTTAATTGGTTGGATTTTAGATGATTTTGTTAGTAATAATGATTTTGAGATTAATTGATTTAATTGAAGTGTTGGGTGTGAGAACATTGAAATTGTGAAAAATCCTTGCTAGAAATCTCGATAATATGGTCTTGAGTTTGAAGATGATAAAATTTTATTTTAGTCTTTCAAATTTAGATATTTATAGTTTAATCCTTGAACTTTGAAAAAATATAGATTGATTCCTAGAGCATAATTCAAGATTGCTGACAGAATTAATGATTTATTATGGGTAAAATTTCAGTATATTTATGAATTTATAATATTTTTAGTTTGGTCATTTAATTTGAAAAAATTACAATTTAAACCTCTAAAAATTTGAGAAAATTTCAAATTGGCCCTAGTTGTAATTTAAGTTTTTCATATTGGTTTGACGAATAATTGAGGTTAATTAGTGAATAATTACCATATTTTTTTATTTGTTTCCTTTTGAATTAGAATTTAAAAAACCGTTTGATTTTTGAGTTTTTTTTTTTAAATGATCGGTTTGGTTTATAAACATAGAGGGTAATAAGTTAGATCTTAAGTTAAGTATATTAAATGGATTGTATATTTTTTTAAGTTGTTTTGGAGTGTGTTTTCTTTTGCATTCAGATAATTCTGATATTCTATATGCTAGACATCAATAGAATTGTTTTTGGTATCTACTTCCATGTTATTTCTCCTTTTAAGTTAGATGAGTGAATAATTTTTCATATGTTAGAAGATTAGTATAAATACTTGAATTGTTAATATGAAATTAATTGTGCTTCTTGGTAATTCTTATATTATTATTTAGTTCTTATTTATGATCAAGTATGAGTTGAGTATTGAGATATGAATCTGTCTATATGATTATGATATGAACCTATAATATGCTGGTTAAAATACTCATGCTAACATAGTAGTTTTAGTTTTTATGCATATCGTATGTAAACACTTGTTGGTTGAGAGTCACGAACTTGTAGCAACTAATCATTCTATATTATGTAACGTCATGTTTATTGAATTTGATTTTTTGATGATATGGTATTCTTGTTATGACATATTTAAAAAACTTTCATGTAAAACTTAAAGTCATATTTGTGTATATATCTTATACACATATATTGAACGTTACCTACTAGCTAAGATGTTGAACTAACCCTCTTGTTATTTATTCTTTTCAATCTTATAATTTATTCACATGTTGTTTTTATTAGAACTTCAGAACTTGTTATTTATTTATTTATTATAATTAGCATTTTTATTATATATCTAGTTAATGCTCTATAATTACAGTATTTAAATTAATTATTACATTAAAATACTCAATTTATATTACAAAATTAGTTATGTTATCACGTGGCATAAATTTCTGGTTCGGTTATATAAAGAAAAAGTTTTAGAAAAATCTTATCTATACTGGCCATGGATCTGAAAACTGTGTCGAGACATATTCTCTCTGATTTTTTGCTCTCCTGTAAATATCCTCGGATGGATACTGCATTCTTCTGAAAACAGTTTTTCTTCCATGACTTTTAGGTCAGTATGACTTTGGTCAAATTCATTCATTTATTTATTTTGTAACTGAATCACATACACAAAAGCATTTTGCTTGCTTTTTCGATGCAAAATAGGAAAGTCAACAGTGACTTGAAGTCGGTGTGACAGTCACCAAAAATCAGGGGCAAGAAGATCGGAGGTCACAAGCCGGTGACCAAACCTATCTACATACTTAAATGTCTGTCGATGATGTCCATTGCCATCATCAACCAGGCAGGAATAAAAAATATCAACGTGAGACATGCCGCACACAAATTCCAATGTCTTCCATTAAAAAGCATTTTTATCCTTTTTCTCACACTCGGGCTCGCTCATCGGCTACCAAATACACGTGAGTTCCAATAAATATTTTGAAAGCATGATCTTATGCAGCCGATGTAGATTGCTGGGTCTCTTGCTGTTGTTTCCACTGAGCAGGGGTCACAGCTTTCTTTATTGAGAGGGCATGGATCTCTTTCATCTCCTCTACCAGAGCAGCATTGACAAGTCGATGCCTCTCCAGCAGCCTCTTCCCCTCAAATTGTTCTGAGACAATCTCAATAGCAAAACTTGCACCACAACTGACAACCAATAAAGTTTTATCAAAAAGAAAGACACAGAAGTGATGAATCAACACGTAAAGTTCCATTTTCAGACAAATCTATTCGGGAGAAAAAACTCACCCTCCAGATGTATCAACCACTTCCTGAGATCACAAAAAAAGAAGAAGATAAAAATAGATGAATTAGCTTACAAAAAAATAAAAAAAGATGAAGGAGAAGCATTACACTAATATGTTCGCCCTTAACAGGATTTGCGACAAAAAAGCCCTGGAACATCCTTAACAGGATGTTCTAGGACTACTCTAGGGGACTGTAGTCATCAAACTCTAAGCTCATGACAAACTTTTAATTTTAACAATCCATCGCAAAGTTTATCCCTTTTTACCACCCTTTCTCACTGGAACCTTCCATGCCACTTCAGTTTACTATGTGTTGAACAGCATAAATTTGTATTATTCTGTTAAGTACAGTCTTCCAAAAATTTCACATTGTCATTCCAATAGTGCTCCTTGGTTCTTATATATCATAGGAATACACTTGCATGGACTGGTTAATTCAGGAGTTCTAACCTAGACAAATACCAATGCTGACCGGAATATCACAAAATAATAATTTGAGCACCACAGTATCCTCCGTGGTTTTATAGCTTATCCGAGCAGCACCATAATTCCATCAAGACGGTAATCACCGCACACTATTCAAACCACCTTCCTCATTTCCAGTAATTTCATCAGAGAGTTTTCTAAAGGATAAATCACAGATTATGACCACTATGTAGGAGTCAGTTTCAATTAGGCCCTTAAACTGCCAATCACCATCCTACCCGTTTCACCTCACAAGAAGTCCCTCAACCTTTTTCTACATCCTACTTCAACATGAACTATAAATCATAGAAGAGGCAAACGAAATATGGAAGTTACTTCTAAATTCTAGTTTTCCAACCATGAAAATATAACCCGGTTCCATAATGCTAGAAAGCGCATAACCGAAACAGGCTACCGTTGTGCAATGAGATTTTCATGTGTCAAACGCAAAATGAGTAGCATCCTTGTTTCCCTTCATCAAAGACAGAAACTTCATACAGCTCAACTTATTGACCTCCACAATGCTTGAAGAATCTACACGACATTGAGACTAGGTAACTACTATAAAAACTCTACCATCAGACTATCAATAAAACGTGAAGCAAAAGGCTGAAAGGCAAAACAATGGACAAAGTTTAAGTGTTTAAGGATGATGTTTTGTATAAACAAAGAAGACCCACTTTCTAAAATCCAAAAACAAACCACTAATAAAAGCCAAAACCCAAAAATATAAACTGATCAATAGCAAATATAAACAGATCCTAGTAGCTTAAAAATGCTAATTAAGCAGAAAGTTAGTATCTTTTAGCATATTTACACAAAACAGAAGCACATACACACAAATATTCAAAGGTAGGGATCATAAATTAACGAAACCAAATAGAGCTTACAAGATGTGAAGGGTTCAATTTTGACTTTAGAGTGGACTCAACTTGTTCCTTTGTAACTCCCATCTCGTAACTTTTTGTTAGCTCCCTTTCTCTGTCTCGTTCAGTTTTGTGCCCTAGAAATCCATGTGCTGTGTAAAGTTTTGTCCTTCCCTTGTTTATCTTCCACGCTTTTTGGTGGACTGAATTATGAGGATTAAATTTGGGTGGACTGTATGGAAGGCCCACCTAATCCTACAAGCCCATATAGAAGTTTTTGTTTCTTGTCGAAGCATATTTTAAGGAATGCTGCCGAAAAAAATACAAAAACATTGTGTGAGAAAAGATTTTTATACTTGATGTGTATTTAAAAAAATATATTATTTTAGCTAATAGAATTTAATTGAGGGAAGAATAATCTGGATTGACATGTACATTAAATAGTTTAAGAACACTTCTTGGCCCTCAAACAAAATTAAACTATAGGGGTAGAATTGGAAGAATTGTAAATGTATAGGGACAAAATGAAGTGTACCCAGGGTATAATTTGCAATAATCAAACACACATGACCTTTTCCCTGTAATTTGGATTCATCACGCATGACGCAATACTTCGAACAAAATGCTTCCATCGCCCAACCAATCGCTAGACGACACACAAGTACCTCCGATTGGCTCAACCATCAAGGATTCCCAGTTGACTCCACAGGCCTCGAGGGCTAGCCTTTTTTCTATTGCAGCCACAAAGTTTTCACATTCTAGCCAATGCTGAACTAGTTCCAATCATTGCCTGAAAACCGGATCGGTACGATGGTCGGACCTTGGACTTCAATGATTTAAATCTGAATTGATTGAGATTGATTTAATTAAAAATAAATTTAATACTTTAAAAAAGTATTAAAAAAATATTTTAAATTTCTTAAAAATATATAAAATTAACTATTTTAACTCTTGATTTAGATTATATCAATAAAAGTACTCGGCGTGGTTAAATCACAAGGGATCGTGTAAATTTGCTGTACAAGCAGGAAGAGTTGCTAGCCAGAAAGGCAAAGCTTTAACAAATCTGATTACTTCTCCATATTCCATTCCATGTGGTCAATGATAGGCATCCCTTTTCACTCTCCATGGTTGAAATTTGAACTAGACCCACATGCAAGAATTAGGTAAGCAAGCAAGCTGGATTCTTTCTTTTTTGCGAGATGGGCAGCTGGCGTCCTTACTTAGCTGCCATGGAAAGTGACTGTCGGAGGAACTTTATTGCAGCTACGAGTCCTACAAGGTCACCGTTCTCTTTCACATCTTCACTTTTGTTTCTGAATTTTCCACTCAAAGCATCCAAAGAACCTAGCCGAACACCTTTGAAATTAATTTGGATTTCTTGTCGAGGCTTAAAATTCTCTCTTCCCACGTGCTGGTCAAACAGTAATAAATTTCAGCACGAGGTAAAAAAATTTGGAGAGATAACTTTTTAAAGGGCGGAGCATTAAAGGGCGTAAAAGGTATAGGATTGTGACAATGCTGGCGTCAGTAAATATCGATTCCCATTACATTATTAGTTTTGAATATATTTATTTTTACTATAAAGATTTCTTTTATTTAAATCCAATGGCCTAATGTGAGGTAAATAAAAACCCATCATTTATATATAAAAATATTAATTACCAACCTTTGAATTTTTTTTTTAAACTGCATTCCATAGCCCGATCCTGTTATAAATTAGAGAACTGCAATTTTTCAAAGGCTTTTTGTTTTATTTGAGTGCCTAACTTGTATTTTATCTATTTGAATGATTAACCTTTAATTTTTTTTTTCTATTTGAGTTTATTCCGTTACTTGAGACTATTATATGTTGGCACAGCCAATATAGCAACTAATATACAACAGCTTTACACTAACACGTGGCAAAAGTAGCTCTAAATTGAAGAAAAATACAAAATAAAAAAAATATAAACATATAGAAAAAGGTGGTAGAAATTAAAAAATTAATTTTTTTTTTAAAATGATATAAATATTTCCTTGTCTCATAATCCAAGATAAAACTTTTATATTGTGTTAATAGTTATTTTTTAAAGTATTTTTTTATTTAAAAATATATTAAGATATTTTCTTTATTTTAAAATTTTTATTTTTAATATTAGTTTATCAAAATAATCTAAAATACTAAAAAAATTAATTTAAAACCAAAAACATTTAAAAAATAATAATTTAAACACAAAAACAAAAACTAGTATCTTTACTCCTGTGCTTTCCTGACAAATAGCTCAAAAATCATATTATTTCCTCCATAAATGGTTTCACAACACTCCTAAACTTTTTTGGATTGATAATCCATCAATGATGTATTATTCTATACTCATTTAAAATATCCATGTAGACATGTGATGAAAGAACTTTTAGGGAAAATAAAATATTTTCTTTAAATATTTTTTATTTTAATTTAGAATTTTTATTTTTATTTTTCTATTCAATATTATAAGATTTTTCTAGGTTTTTTATTTGGAATGAATAATTTTTCTATTCACTACTAATGGGATTTTTTTTATTTTCTTTCTCTTTTTTTTACAGAAAAAATTATAATAATCTTTTGATAAGTGAAATTTAGATAAATAAAAAATAAATATTTTGAAAGTCTCAAATTTATGGTCTTCCTGGTTTTTGATATGTCAATTAATATCAATGTTGAACCATTTTTAATAGTTAATTTTTGTATGATGTTATTAGAAATTCTAATGATGGGTTCTATGATGGGCCACTTTATACAAAAATAATAATAATTAATTCTTTATTTATGAGATTTTGTTTGAAAAAAAATAGCTTTCATTATAGATGACAAATTTTTACTAAGAAGAATATGCCCATGAACAATTTAAAATCAATTAAGAGTTTTTACTAGATGCATTAGTTTTTTTTTTTAGAAACCAAATATATTCCTTAATTATTTTTATTTTTTTCAATTTAATTTTACTATTTTTATTTAATATTTTAGTTTTAATCTAGTTTTTCTATTTCGAATGAACAGTTTTCCTATTTTTATTGATAAGGTATTTTAGGTTTTTGTTTTTCTATGCAAAGATTTGTAATAGTGTTCTGACAAGTCAGGCTGAAATCAATAAATAAAGTATTTTGGATATTTCCATTTAATTTTGAAAAACCTTACCTTCCTTTGCTACCCAATTACATCATTGTGTAGTCAATACAAAATAATTCTTGGTGTCTGTTCTTATTTTTTGCTGCAAAATAATTTCAAGCGGGACGCACCTTTCGCTGTATGTTATTATCAGGAGAGGCGAGAAAAGAACCAGATAACGTGTTAGTTGATACAAACAGCATCAACATTTGACAGTTGAATGCACTAAAATAGAAACAAATTATGAGGTTAATCACTCAAATAGTTAAAACTAGATCCATGGCCAGTAATATGCTGTAGGATGGATTAATTTTTTTTATAATATAAAAAAATATTCAAATGATAATAACCGGATTCAACTTAGAATAACCTAATTAATATATGATCTAAATTGTAAGATTAAAATAATTTAAAAAAAAACTCCACAAAGCTTAAAATATAATAATTTAATGTAAAAAAAATAAAAATAAAAAATATCAATATTTTTTTAAAATTATATTTATTTAAGTTAACTTAATAAAACTCACCGAAATTAGATATAAAATTAGAATAAAAAAATCATATCAACAAAACAAAAACACTCTTAAAACAACAACATAGTTTTTAAATTTAATGGTTAAATTCATTATTTTACTGTTAAAAAAAAAAAGCACACCTACAAAAGCTTAATATATGAAAAACAAATGAAGATCAACAGCTCTTTTGCGCTAAGCCTAATTCTTTTTTTTTTTTTTGAAGGATATCTAAGTTTTTTTTATTGTTATAAAAAAGAAAAAAATGATTTACCCCAATTCAATTTATTAATTTCAATTAAACCGGTGAAATGATTATCTTATTCCTCAAAATGCACTTATTCGGTTATCAATGTGGAACGCAAAAAAAATCATTATACATTATAGTAATTAATTCACAGTGCAACATCTCTTGCTACACAATAAACATCGAGCACCCTTAATGATTTTAATAATAAAAGGTCAGGTATTTAAACAAAATAAATATAAAAAGGTTGTGGGCTAAAATTACAATCACAGTAAAATAAAAAAATATTTACCTTTACTTTTTAAGATTAAATGTTAACCCATTGAAAATCCCCCCCTTACAGTCATGGAATATCCGTAGCCCACTTACCAAATTATTGACAGTTTGAATTAATTTCCTTGCACGAGAAGTAAGTGAACCTGTATTTTAATCACAACTGGTAGCCACAATCACATGCTAGACATACGTGCTCATCTAGAATAGAGTTACTTCAGACATTAACATATGCGCATTTTACCATTATACTATCTTCCAATTTACTCATGAACATCAACTTTGACATTAGGAAATTCCCAGCAGCCATCCAGGATGTTTTTTTTGAACCAAAGTAGAGGACAGATGGTCTAAGAAAGTGGACGGTCACAGCCACAAAGGTTGGGTGCTCTCCAGTGGAGCTAAGATTAATTTAAAAAAAAAATCAAAATGATATTGTTTTGATAAAAAAATAATAATTAATTTTTTTTATATTTCAGATCAGCCTACACCTTAAATTGATCTAGTTTTCTTGAATGTGTAAAGCAAAACTAGGTTTTTAAAGCTATGCTTTAAAGCTACCATTTCACCACCTTAATCTATGGTTGGAAAAATGGACTTTTACGAGCCGTTTCAAGTAGTTGCTTGCCTGGTAGATATGAAAAGACACCCATGATTTGGATTACGTAAACCATTTCAACACTCTTGCAAGGTAATAAAATTGATTACTTTTTACCTACTTTATATGATTAGGATGTTCAAATTCTATTCCATTTCCCTCATTTTTCTTGGTGTGAAAGTAAGTTCTTACCAAAGTTGTTAGATTTTAACTCTTTTTTTTTTTTTTTTTTTATAAATAATCTTAGTCAGATCAATGTGACATGCATCTTATCTAGAAACCTTGGCATGGAGGCTCGTCTAGATCTAGATTGGCAAGCATTTATTTTATTTTATTTTATTTTCTTCAAACTCTCTACGTGATTCCATATTCTCTTCCCTTTTCATATTAGATTGAAGTTTATCTGGTCATGCTTAAGGAGATTAGATTAGATATGGGGTGTTTTTTTTTTTAAGTTTCAACCCATTTTCTTAAGTTTTTTTGTTTGAATAAATATTAAATTAATATTTTAAGTGTTTTTTTTTTAGGATTTCAATGAGGTGATATAAAAAATAAAAAATTTATTATAATATATTTATAATTTAAAATACTTTTAATTAAAAAAATATCATACACCATAATAATATTAAACACTAACAAACATCAAACAATCAATAATCTACTTATTTGTATGGTATTAATTATTTTTAAATAAAAAATAAATAGAATTTTAGAATTTAAATTCGTGATTATTTATTAATAAAATTTTAATACCAAATAAAAAAATTGTTTTAACTTAAAATCTTATTATATTATTAGATAAGACTTTAAGGCATGACTTTTATTATTTTCTTAATTTTAATATGTCCATATCGATATACATTATTTAGTTGTTACAATCACACACAAATATAATATACATATTTATACACTATAAATAATCATTTCTGGACACAGTATGTGCTTTCAATTCTTATAACATAATATTATATCTATAAAAAATCACAACATATCAAATATATAATATAATCTTAATGCATATCATATCGAATCATCACACACAAAAAACATCCATATCATGCGGTCTCCATCTTCAACTTCCTAGAAAAAAAAAACAGTTAATTTTCAATTATTATGAATATCATTTTTTTTTAAAAGACCATATCCTTGATGTACAATACAAGCCATGCACAGCACTATCACTTTGAGAAAGCTTAGTGTAAAAAAACAATTCGAATTATCTTGCATATGCAATTGTTTAAATTCGTAACATGTCATGATTTGAAGTTAAAGGTGGAATTGACTAAACAATATTTCATGGCTTCAAATAATCAGCCAGACAAAAATTATAATTACAGATGAGTTTGTTACTTGTTACTCATGTTATTGTTGAGATATTGCCATTAATAAGCAATATTTTTACAACTTATCTTAAAAAGTAGGATTGTCATTATCAAAAGCTTATAATAGTAGGTGTGTAGCCAAGTTGCACCAATCATTGATAAAATGATGCAACTCATGTGCTACCACTATTAGTGTCATAAATTATACCATGATTTGAGGATTTTATCTTCCCATTAATGCTTATAAATAGAAGTATTGTTTGAGAGCAAAATGAGAGAGAGTGGTGAGTATGTGTAAAAGAATAAGAGAGAAAGAGGGGTTGCCAAGAGCAGCAGCCCTGCTGCCATTGCAGCGGTTTGTGTGAGATGGAGTTGAGTTTGAGTAGGTGTAATCTTCCTCCTCTATGTATTTGTTTTGTATCCTTTTTCTATCTCTAATAATATCGACTCTCCTATAGATATAGGTGATTTGCTAAACCACGTTAAATATTGTGTTAGTATGTTAAACCTCCTATAAATAAATATCAGTACATCACTAGTCCGGATTCCCCAATAATTAGTATCAAAGCACATGGTTTAAAATGATGTTTGATTTTTCTAAAAAATAAAAGTTGTTAAAATTATATTTTGATCACACCACTGTGTAGAGAAGGAAGAGACGAAGCCACTGTTGAAAACAACGTCGAAATCAGATGTCAGACATGGCTGCATGTGCCGTCAAGCGCCTGCGGGGTGGCTAGTCACACGCGCAGACACGCATCATGCTTCGCACGAGTCTTCTTCGCTCGGATGGGCTAATCCGACCCGAATACCAGATGACGCAACCCCCATGCCTAATCTGGATGGGGATGATGTCATCATGTCACCAGTATGCAAGGTTGCATGCCATGTCAGTGACCAGTCAGTAGCCACGTCAGCATAGTGGGACCCACTTGCCACGTTATCAGCAGCGAGATGAGAGAGCCGAGCTGAATGGAGCAGCCCGAGTTTGAGCCGAGTGGAGCAGCCCGAGTTTCTATGTAGCGAAGTCTACGTGCAATTCGTTCTAAGATTGAATCTAGGCTGCTGATTAAGCTAAAATTGTTTTGATCAAATCTTAGCCGTCTAAAGTGCGATTTGGATGATTTCAGACTTGTTTCCAGCTAAATTGATCGTTTTAGATGCAATGGTATGATTCGATTATTGAGATTGAGACCAGAAATGACAATGGTGAATTATTAAAGAGAAATCACTAGATCAAAAGGCATTTGAGGGTCATCATGGTGGTCAATGAAGATGAAGAAGAAAAAATCACACATGTTTGCCCAATTACATGTGCTGAACTGCTAAGTGGAGAATTTTAATTGCCTTAAAGGATGACAAAATTGGGACACTCTGGACACCCGATCATGTGGATGATTTGAGGCGAAGAGTGGAAATTGATAAAAACCAATCTTGATGAATCCAAGCACTGATAGTCTCGCCAGATATTGAGAAATTAGGTGTGAAACCAAAATATTTCAGATCACTTGCAAAGGAAAGCCGCGACAAAGCTAGCAAATAATTGTATACACAAAAAGACAGTACGATGGATAGATATGGCTTAACTTAAGCTCTGGCTAGGAGATTGAATTTTAAGTGGGACCAATGTGACCCGTCCAATCTTTCCTAGGAACTTGCTTAGTTGAAGGATTATCTATACGGTACTATTTTTGTATATATGACAGTTTATAATGAAACTATTGAAAACTAGTAGGATGGAAAACTAGTAGGATGACACAGTTGGGTTCCGTATGATCAAGGATCTGATGGAGTGGTGATTTCTTCAAAATTTAGATTTGGTAACTGTAATTTCTCGAGGAAAGAATTGATGAAAACCCTGATAATAGAAAAGAAATACAGTAAGGGGATAAAGATTGACACCTTATTTTGACTTGGATAGGTGTTGTGACAGGATGAGCTACTGTCAAACATAAAAGCAAGGAATAGGGAGAATCTGGAGAACAGAAATTGCACGAGGGCACACAAAGATTGTGCAGTAGTATTCATAGGATCTAACAAAGTACTGTAATGAGACAACATGTGCAAAAAGAAGAAGTGTTCCTAGATGGAGCTTATAGCAGAGACTGTGTGAAGGTTGTACAACAGAAAGCCTCTTATGCTTTTGATAAAGGCAATAGGCGAAGACCTTTCCAATGCATGCAATGATGGAAAAGATAAGCTATTGCAGAAGCACTTAATTGAGGGGGTATGACCACTTATGATGAAAGGCAAAGATACCAAAAAGAGTTGATGTAGGTGAAACTATCAAGCAGAAAGGCGTAGAAGCTCCAAACATAGAAATTGAGATGGACGATTGCGAGGAGTGTGCCGCAACTCTCTTTTTCTACATGATCAATGACAGTGATCTCTTCCACAGTCCACGTGGTGGTAAAGAATTTTTGGAGCCACTTTGAAGCGTCCCAGCTGAAGGAGGATGCAACTGTCTATGAAAGGTGAAAACACCTTAAAAAGAAGGTGTGAGGGCTATGAGATGAGCTTAAGATCAGATCGTTATATGACAACATATGGAGACACCTTAAGAGAAGGTGCGAAGGCCATAATAGGAGCATCAATTACAAAATGCCCCAGAGCCGATGTGATGACTAGATATGAGTAGATAGATGGATAGCTAATGAAGTGGCTATGATGAGTATGGAAACAAATACCAGATTGATTTTCACTGATATTGCTCTCATGCTAAAGATTAATGAGCTAGAAGACATTTGCCTTGGATAATAAGTGGATGACTTGTAGAGCATTAAGACGCGACTGCTATATAGGAGCAGAGGGCATGTACAGGTTCTTAGAACAAGTTGACTTTTGTCAAGGTGGTGAACTCGGTAATGACATTATAATACTAAGAGTATGAAGACAGATATGAATCAACCTTTGATGGGCTGCCTCCATGGTTAAAGGTGGAGAGTTACCTAGACTCTTGAGACTAAGAGCGGGAGACTTATGGAGAAGTAAGGCATGGTTCCTAAGATGGAATAGAGGGCAGACGCAACTACTGGATGAGTAGAGTCTTGGAAAAGTGGTGAGCTCATGATCATATTGAGATACTCAGATAATGACTGTTGCACTTGAAAAAAGAAATTTTCGTTTGAGGGGGAGTTGCAAGCCTTGGTGTGAGGCTTGAAAAATCATTCTGGACCGAGCATGGTTGATACGCTCGAAGGGGAATGTTGTTCCAGAGACAAGCATTAACACTCTTCAGATATGATGTAAAAGACCATCTGGTTGAAGTGATCTTTTAGTGTAAGCAAGGGTGTGCTTTGGTGACTCTAGTAATTGAAAGGTTTGGCGAGTACCTGTAAACTTGGTCAAAGATGCTCTCGGAATGGTAAGCTTGGAAGAGCTGCAGGATACAAGCCTGTGCTAAAAAAAAAAAGAACAATTACCCATATAAATGTCAAAATAGGTGATTGTTAGGATATTGTCATTTTTAGGCAACACCTTTGCAGCCTACCCTAAGAAGTAGGGTTGCCATTATCAAAAATCTACAATGGTAGGTGTGTAGCCAAGTTGCACCAACCATTGACAAAATGGTGCAACTTATGTGCTGTCACCATTAATGCCATAAATCATGTCATGATTTGTGAATTTTATCTTGTTATTGATGCTTATAAATAGAGGCATTGTTTGAGACCAAAATGAGAAAGTGGTGAGTGTGTGTAAAAGAATAAAAGAGAAAGAGGGGCTGCCAAGGGCAGCGACCCTGCTGCCATTGCAACAAAGTGTGTGAGCTGGAGTTGAGTTTGAGTTGGTGCAATCCTCCTCCTCTATGTATTTGTTTTGTATTGTTTCTCTATTTCTAATAATATCGACTCTCTCATGAATGTAGGCCATTTATCGAACCACGTTAAATATTGTGTCAGTGTGCTAAACCTCCTATAAGCAAATATCAGTATATCACCGATTCAGATTCCCCAACAGTTATTACTTAAGATTTAAATTATAAAAAGAATTATAAAAAAGAATTTTTTTATAATAATTTAGATTATGTGAAGGACTGACTTAATATTTGATCAATTAAAAATTTAATTTTAATATATAAAAGTTTATAAAAAAAATCCCCTATACCTTTATCTATCTACAAAGCCCCCTTTTCCTATTTTATTTTTGTTTCTTTAATTTTTGAATTAATTTCTTTATTTTTCAATTGAATTGATTTTCATGACTTGTTATATAAGATTATCATAATTTTAAATAAATATTTTTTATTTAGTTTATTTATTCGAGGTTACCATAACCTCGAATAAATATCTTTTTATAATTTGATTAATATTTAATTTTATAAATGTTTATATATCTATTTATCTATATATATATATTATATTATTAAGTAAAAATATTTTTTTTATAACAATTATTAAACCTATTAAAATTTATATTTTAATTACAAGTTTAATATATTAAATTGTGAAATTTAAACTGATTCAATGTACAATTATCTCTATATTAAAACAAATGATAGCTTGATTTTTTTAAATTAAATTATATTATTTACTAGTTGTTTATGTTGTTTTTAAATCTATTAAATTAATTATATTATATTAAAATAATTTTTATATTAATTAATTTTAAATTTAAAACTTTTTAAAATTAACCTGCAGAATCAGACAAGACTGAAACGAATCCTAATTATTCCCTGTGCCATGAATATTATTCTTGATTTCAACCCACCATCAACGAAGCACAAGCCACCTAGTGTGTGTGTATATATATATATATATCTAATAATATTCATTGTTCCCGAGAAGAACCTAATTCAATTTAAAAGAAAAGAAAAGAAATTAAAAAAAACTCGCATAACGTGGTCGTAAACTAACCAATTTAGGAAGGAACCCAAATCTCAATGTGAATGAAGGCAAATGGTGGGGCTCATCTCTTAACCAAATTTAGCAATCAAAACCACCACAAACAGGGCTAAGCTTTTACTTTCCAATCTTACCCTTCCATTTACTTTCTTATAGCCTACTATTTTTGACCAAAAGTCAATCCCCAACCCCATCTCCCTTAACCCTAAGATAATTCCAAAATTGACATGTCAAAAGTATGAAGCTTGTGTATTTTTTGTTTTTTGGGCACCCCCCACTCTGATCACGCCTCACCAACTTTATCCCTCTATAAAAAAACAAAAACCCTAATTTCACCTTGCTTGTATTTCACACTGCCACTTGGAGAATTGTAGATTTGTAGCAGTAGTAGTGAGAGAGAAGCTAAAAACTTGAAAAGGGAATAAAATTCTAAAACCCCATTTTCATATTTCTTTTTTTGAAAAAAAGAAAAACCCAAAATTTAACCCAAACCCTACAAATTATTCACCCTTCTTATCTGAAGCTGTAACTTTTTTTCTCTCTCGGAACCATGGAAACTTCAACAACTTTCCCGGAAAATTCAAACGCCGCCACCGGTAACCGGGATAGTGAGGAAGGCGATGAAGAGATGAGAGTGAAAGCTGAAGAGGGTGACCAGCACTCAACAGGGAACAGGTGGCCAAAGCAAGAGACTTTAGCTTTGTTGAAGATAAGGTCTGACATGGATGTTGCATTTAAAGACTCTGGTCTTAAAGCTCCTCTATGGGAAGAGGTTTCAAAGTGAGTTCTGAGCTTTTTCTCGAGAAAGTTTGATAGAAAATGAAGAAAGTCTTGATCTTTATTATTTTGGATGTCATTTTCTGTTTGTTTGCTGAGAAAATGTTGGAGAAAAGCTTGTTTTTAGCAAATTCTTGCATGAATAATCAATTCTTGAGGCACCCCTGTGAGCAAAATTGTTAAATTACTGTTCTGCTCGGTCTACTCTGCTCATTTTGTGTAGTCCAAGTTGAGTAGCATTGGTTTTAGCGTATAGAGTCAAAAGGGATGGCTTTTTAACTCTAATTACTGCATGTTTTAAATTTTTTAGTTATTTAATCGTGCTGGATATTATTGATTAGTTTATTCAAAGTTTAAACAGTTAATGAGAACATGGAATTTGTTTTTTTCTATTGGAACTGTTGCTATCAGGAAATTGAATGAGCTTGGGTATAACAGAAGTGCTAAGAAATGCAAAGAGAAATTTGAGAATATTTACAAGTATCATAGAAGAACCAAGGAAGGCCGGTCCGGTAGGTCAAATGGCAAGACATATAGGTTTTTTGAACAATTACAAGCTTTAGATAACACTGAGGCATTACTGCCACCTCCATCGTCAGATAAAGTTCATACTTCTATGGCCGCAGCCTTGGTGAACCCAGTAAGCTTCATTCCAAATGCTGTTCCATGTTCTATCCAAAGCCCTGGTATGAATTTTGTCGACACCACCTCTACTTCAACTGCATCCGCTTCAAGTGAAGAAGCGGAAGGAACAAGAAAGAAGAAGCGGAAATTAACAGATTTTTTCGAGAGGTTGATGAAGGAAGTGATTGATAAGCAAGAGAATTTGCAAAATAAGTTTCTAGAAGCAATAGAGAAATGTGAGCAAGAAAGGATAGCTAGAGAAGAAGCATGGAAGATGCAAGAATTTGATAGGATTAAGAGAGAACAGGAGCTTTTAGTTCGAGAAAGAGCGATTGCAGATGCAAAAGATGCAGCTGTGCTTGCATTCTTACAGAAGTTCTCTGAGCAAGGTATCTCGGTGCAATTGCCTGACAATCCTATAGTTCCGATGAAATTTCCTGACAACCAAACAGTTCCAGTGCCATCATCTGCTCCAGTGCAATTGCCCAAGAACCAAGCAGTTCCAGTGGAGAATGTTGTGAAGACTCGTGAAAATAGCAGTATTGAGAGTTTTGTTAATATTAGCCCATCAAGATGGCCTAAAGAAGAAATTGAAGCTTTGATCGGGCTAAGAACTAAGCTTGAATTCCAGTATGAAGAAAATGGACCAAAAGGGCCACTGTGGGAGGAGATATCAGCTTCAATGAAAAAGCTTGGTTATGATAGGAGTGCAAAGAGATGCAAAGAGAAATGGGAGAATATGAACAAGTACTTCAAGAGGGTAAAGGAGAGCAATAAAAGAAGACCCGGGGATTCAAAAACTTGTCCTTATTTCCAACAGCTTGATGCTTTATACAGAGAGAAGAATAGGAGGGTTGATGGTTCAGGTTTTGATTTGAAGCCTGAAGAACTTTTAATGCATGTGATGGGTGGCCAAGGAGATCAACAACAGCCGGAATCTGCCACGACAGAAGACAGAGGAAGTGAAAATGTTGATCAGAATCAGGAAAACTACAGAGACAAGGAAGATGGGGAAGGCGAACGAATTGTAGCTAATGATCCTTCTTCAATAGAAATTATGGAGTGACTTTGACAAAATTATATTTCTTTTCCACAGTTAAACTTAGTGTGCCTCATTTTGAGATGTGGATGAAAGTCATTATGGAGTTCAATTCGTGGTTTCGTGAAACTCAATTCAGGGTTTCGAAGGCCTCATCACGAACCAAATGGGAAGGCATCTCATGGAAAGCGGCATCTTTGCATATGTATATGGTCATCGTTTGTTGAATAAACATGTCAAGAGAGAGAGGTTGGGATTAGAAGTAGGTTAATGTGTACTGATATAGTTTACACTTTACTTTTTAGCTGTTGAAAGTTCACACACATGTGTGTAAAGTGGGAAAATGTTTGTTTATTTTTGTATCAATCAATGTTTACATAAGCAATGCAGTGTAGCATCGCTTTTTGGGATAAGAAAGTGCAAATATTTTCGTTATTTTTGTGATGGAGGGACCAGATTCATGGAGCAGGTAAAGGGGATAAAACCATAGGAGAAGAAAATATGCAGACTGGCCTCGTAACTAAATCCTACATTTAAAGTGATTTGTTCACTTTTTGATAAGTGGCCATCATTATCACCCGTGCACAAGCTAATCTGTTGTGATCGACAAAAGGAGAACTTTTTGACATTTTACCATCCTTTTTCGCTTGTCTTGGCAGGCCTCCAATCCTGGAATTCGGAAGAAAAACGCTTTACACTTTAGTGTCTTACGTAAGCCATATGTGTATACCATTCTTGACTTTCGAAAGCTTCACTGCTGCATATTTGCTGCTGTGATGAAGCAGGTTAGGGAAAATGGACGGACCCCCTTTTCAATATGTAGATTTCCAGCCTTGTGGAAGACTGGTCATGAAGATAAGCATCGCTGATCTTTTAAATAGCAGTCGATTATCAAATATTGCGAAGATAGATTTATTTTTATATTTTTATCTGTATTTCCTTCAACCACACACTGATACCATGTTGAAAAACAAAGTCAAAAACCATCAACTTGATGATGTTAAAATCAAAGCTCAGAAGAAGAAGAATGATCAAGATTGAGATTTGAAACCCTCTGCTTAAGATCTAACCCAATAAAAAACTACAGTTAGACAGAAGAGGTCACATACATAACAACAAGAAAGTGAATTGTAATGGGAAAATATTTTAATTAGGATAAGACAACTATAACGATACATAATAAAGAATTCCAGGCCTGCCTTTCCCATGTGATTATGTGAATAATAACAGTTTTCTTGGGATTAGATCTCAGCATTTCAAAGATTACAAGCAGGCCATGGACTGAGCTTGATTTATGTCATAAAGGTGGGCAGTGCTCTGATAAATTACTATTTTTTTTAATTTTTTGGAGAAAATTTTAGCTTACTAAGATCAAATTCAGTCCTTGAATCCATGGACTATCAAGATTTCTTTATAATAATAATAATAATAATCAGTCAGCATGTTAACACTTACTTGAAACGAAAGCCTAAGCTCCAGTTCAAGATTTTATCGATTTGAGGAAATAAATAAGTACTTGAGCTGGAGAGGGTTAACAGTTTAAAAAATAGATTTCTTTTTTTAATGATTATGAATATTTGGAGACTAGTTTTTACACCTGAGATGATTAAAATGGAGACAGATACCTCTTAACTATCCAATCAAACCCTGATTTAAAAAACAAGAATTTACAAATAATAAATTGAAAGTTTCCAACTTCCCATCTATATAAATTATGAGTCTTTTAGAAGCTCAAAAGTCATTCTAAGAAAAAATATTTATCTCCAAATAAAAAATATTTTTTCAACCACATATGTTTTTAATTTTTAAATACTATTTGGTTTTTTTTTAATAAGACATATCATTTTATCAGTGGTCTTAATTCACTAATATAATCTTCTATAACCCCCCCCCCTCTCTCTCTCCATATATATATATATATTCAACCAAAATACAAGTTTTTTAATTTTCTAAAAAAATAGATGTTTATTTTTTATTAAATATGAATTAGTTTAACTTATACTTTTCAATAAGAAACATCATTTAATTAATTATATCAATTCATTGAATAAAATCTTATATAATTTCTCTATAAAAAAACATATTTACAGCCAAAATAAGTATTTTTTGAAACAACCTTTTAGAGTTTTTTCATGTTTAATTTTTAATAAATAAAAAATATTTTTTTATTATCTTTTTTAATAAGACACATGATTCCATTAATGATCTCAACTCATTGAATATAATCTTTTATAACATGTTCACGTATTTTTATGATCTGGTAATATATTCAAATTGAGAAAACCTTTTGTGGTTTTAAAAAAACTTATTTTAAATCATTATACGTAATCACTAAAAAATAATTTTGTAAAATTTAATTATTATTTTATCTGACATGCTTATATATAATATTAATTTGTTTTTATTTCAGAATTATATTTTGAAACTGTCAACTAGTCATTATGACCGTTGATGGGTTACAGGAACTACTTTCTCTTGAGATGAGAGCCACTATAAAAATACTGCAGGTTCACCTTTCTACGGTCCCCCGAAACCCTCCCCTGCCACATACAACAGGGAGTCTCTCTCTACAATGGCAGGCTATGAAACCCCCCACCAGAGCCACCACCACCAGCAACAAATCCCTAAAGAAACAGCTTTCCAAGCCATGAACACCATAATCCAGCTCCATTTTGAAAAAACCCTTGAAAAGAAAAGAGCTATAGACCTCCAAAAGAAAGAACTTCACAAACTCTTCCTTCTCTTCTTCATCTTTCTTTCTCTCATTTTCATGGCTGAAGCTCAACCTAATCGCCTTCAATGCCGCCATTGCTGGGCACCCATTACTCTTCTCTCTTTATCACACCTCATCTTCTATGTCTCAGTGGCTCAAACCCTTAGGTGCATCAATGGATTCAAGTACCAAAGGAGGTGTCACAAGCTCACTCTTGGTTTAGCTACTGAGAAGTTAAGGGAGTTGAAGACGAGATTAGCTAGTGGTAGTAGTGACCAGTATGGCCATGAGCTAGTTCTTGTTAGTGATGAGGGTGAACTTGAGATTCATTATCAAGAACCACCTGAGAGTTACTTTGGTAAGTTTAAGAGGAACTGGGCTTTGCATTTTGGGTTCTTGATCTTGATCTACAGCTTCATGGTATCTTCTTCCGTTGTTCTTCTTTGTTATTAGCTAGCTTTCCTGGTTTTGGAAAAGAGTTCTAGGTGCTTAGTTCAAGACCGGTTTCTGGTAGTCTTAGCTTAGTCTGAGGATGTTGTCCAAGAGATTAGCCTCAACTTTCAAGAATTTGATGTAAGAAAGAATTTGTCTCCATGTGTGAAAATGAAATTCTTGATTTCAATGTCAATCTGGATCTCCTCTTTATTTATAACAATCTAATAGTGTAAAATTCTGGGAATCTTATTGGTTTCATATTGATTAAAGGATTTCTCTTTTTTATGCAACGAAAAAAAAAACAAAAAAAACAAGAGAGTTCCAAGTGCCAAAGTCATTAAACCCGACTTTGGGTTAATAAAGTGATCAAAATGATGTTTTAATTTATTAAAATAAAAACTAAAAGTATTGTTGTTCTGAAAAGAAAAAAAAGAATATTTTGACCTGATTATCAAAGTGTGTAGAGTTTAATTAGTTAAACGCTCATTTGGTTTTCTTAAAACCTAATCCGAGCTGGATCTTGAATCAACTCGCTCAAACTACAATATTTACTGTGCTAACCTTGCAATTAATTAATTTATTGACATTCAAAGATACTAGGAGGTCGTTCCTGGGCTTTTTGACCACCTTCAGAGGTATTCTATGAATACTTTTTGCAACATTTTCTTACTCCCCTTTTGATGTGAAATCAAGAAGACGAAAGTCTGTAACTTTTTTCCTGGACTGCTGAACATCGTCAGAGAAAATGAATACAGTAAAATGTACGAAACTCATTAGTTTATCTATGAATATGCAGTTGTATTGATTTATTTCGATTTTGAAATTTGAATGGAAGAGGAAAACTACCCGTTCAAAATCAAGCGCAGTGAATTTGTTTTTGTTTTAAATTATTTTTTATATTTTTTTAATTGTTTTAACATGTTAATATTAAAAATAAATTTTTTAAAATAAAAAATATTATTTTAATATATTTTTAAATAAAAATATTGTGAATGTATAAAATCTCCATCAGTATCCTCAAATTTTAATTTATTTTTCCAACTACCAATACAAATTTCTATATAAAGTTGGTGAGGCACTGGAGAGTTGACAAAATCCTCATTCATGTCAGCCAGCAACTATCCTAAAAAAATCGGAGACGAGTCCTCCAGTTTCAACTATTCTTTTCTTTTGCTCTTATAATAATCCTCCAGTTATAATATTCTGCCTGGCTTAGATCTTGGTCTCGGCTAGATTAGTGAAAATAATTGGTTTTTCTTTTATATATATAAAAAAATCAAATGTTCTTCATGGGACAGGTTATAAAACAAAGTAATGTAGTGTTAAAATCACAATAATGTTCCAGATAATCCTCAACTAATATGTACACTTTCATGCATCAGCCCCTTATTAGTTTTTAAAGAAGAATTGAAGATTGTTATTTTTAAAATATAATCTTCAATTTTAAACCAAATCCAAATAAAATTGAATAATGTAGTGTTTTATTTTTCACAGTGACCCACTGCGGATTTGGTAAAGATGGAGTACTTTTACACTTCTACTAGATAATTACCAGCATTATGCTGCAGATTTTCAAAAAAATTTAGATCAAGTTTTTCTTGATGTAAATACAATATTTAGATGTTGTTAATGTATTTTTAACCGGGAAAAAAATACCCACACACATGAAGACTAACTTGATGTGATCTAATTAATTTAGTAGGTTCAAAAACAACTCGGATAATTAGTAAAAATATACTTTGGTTAAAAAATTAAGGTAATATCTTTTTTTAAATATTAAAACAGTAACATAATAGATCAGCTCAAATCAATTCAAGTTAATCTGTTAAATCTACTATCCAAGTTGCGAGACCCTAATAACCTTATAAAACTCAAATAAAAAATAATTATTAAATTGTATTATCAATTAACTTAATATTGAATAATGAAATTAAAAATAAAATTCAACTAAAAAAATCATTTGAGTCAACCTGAGTTAACATGTTATACCCAGGTCATGAGATGAGGATAAACTTATAGAAAATAAATTGAAACAAATTATAAAGCTCAATTCCAAATTAATCCAATATTAAGGAATGAAATTAAAAAAAATATACAAAAAACCACCTAAGTCACCGTGAATCAATCAACAAACCTGTGACCTGAGTCATGACCAAGATAACCTCATAGAACACAAATCAAAACAAATTATGAAGTTTAATCTCAATCAATCCAATATTGAATAATAAATTTAAAAACAAAATCACAAAAAAAGGAGTCAATCGGCCTCATCCTCGATTAGATCATAAGACTGTGATAACCATATAAAAAGCAAATAAAAATAAATATGAATTTCAATTATCAATCAACCTAGTATTGAAGGATTGAATTGAAGAAATAAATAAAAAAGAACAAAACAATTGACTCGAATATACCCAAGTTAAATTGTCAAACTCAGGTTAAGAGACCAGAATAACTTCATAGAAAGCAAATTAAAAAAATATAAAGTCAAATCCCCAATCAACCTAATGTTGAAGGATGAAATTAGAAAAAAATATTTAATTAAAAAAAGAAAAAAATAAGTTAACCTGGCAAACCAATAAAACTTACAATCTGAATCATGAGATGGTGATAATTCCATACAAATTAAATAAGAAAATAATTATAAAACTTAATTTTGAATCGACTTAATATCGAAGAATGAAGTTGAGAAAGAGATTAATTATAAAAATGATAAAAAAAAAAACCTGAGTCAATAGTTAACTCGTCATGAAATTAGAATGACTCTATGAAAAGAAAATCAAAATAAATTATGGTGTCAAATGCCCAAATACCTGATAAATCCAATGCTAGGAGGATGAAATAAATAAAAAGTTCTCAAAAATATCGAAGGCTTTTTCACTCTTTAAGGATCAAAGTGAAAAAGTTTTTAGTATTTCGCTATTTATTGTTATATTGAAGTGCCAAGGATTTTTAATATATAATAGATTGGTGGTCCAAGTGATGCCATTAGCCTGACTAAACTTTTTTTCAACCTAAAAAAACAAGTTCAAAAACAAATATATATATTTAAAGAAGTAGGAGAAATTTGATAATTGGGTTAAACCTTGATTATTTCATAATATGATAAAAATAAGGAAACAACAACAAATAAATTTATTAAAAATTGCTTGGGACAAAGCTAGGTTAATACGTGAAATTCATGACTTGACACACAAGATTGTGATAATTGTATTGAAGGACGATACTAGCAAAAATCAATTATAAAAAAAGGTCTGAAAAAATCTAAGCTAACTTGGTTCAATTTTTCAAACATATGACTTGAAAGGTTAACAAAATCCTAATCAATAAAATACTAAGGGATGAAACTAAAAAGAAAAGTTTGAATAAAAAAAATTAAAAACAAAACAAATAGTAATAAAAAATAAAGACTAAATTTAGCATAAAATAAAATGAACTAAAATATTGAAGGATGCAATTGAAAAAATAATTCAATTAAGAGTGATATAAAATATTAAGGGGCACAATTGCAAAAAATATTCAATTAAGAGAATAATATAAAATATTAAGAGATGTAATTGAAAATATAATTTAATTAAGAGAATAATTTTTTTAAAAAAATCAAAATTAAAAGAATAAGGGCAAATCTGAAAGTTGAAAAAAGCAAAGGATTATTAAATTAAAAGAAATTTTAAATTTTATGGATAATCTAAAATAAAACAAATACTAATAAAAAATATAAATCAAATATAAAAAATAAATAAATTGAAGAATTATTTTGAAATTATACAAGGGTTGGCTCTAGAATCAAGGAAGAGAAAAGAGCGAAGAACCCAACATATTTTTGCCACACACATTACCTAAAAATAATAATGAGAATTAAAATAATCTGGAGTTTGGTAATTAGATAACACGGTGTGTGTTATTCAAAGAATACGAGAGAACCCATGCTCACCCAGCATTTCTTGTTAAATAATATTTTATTAATGTCAAAATACTAAATTATACGTGATTAATCAATAGTTACAAAAAAAAAATGCTAAAAAGACCAAAAAAAATAAAAATCCCTATCCTTAAAACAAAAACAATTTTCATTTAAGGGCTTTGTGGTAATTTTACATTGCAAATAATAAGTAAAAGGCAAAATTTTACCACTGCCCGCCAGTGTATAATTTATTTGTTTATTTATTTATGTTGTCTCTAGGAGCATATTATTTATTTTATTGTTCAATATATGACAGAACACTATTATATATTTGCTTTCAAGGCTAATGGTGTTACGTTTATAGAGATAAATTGAAAGTGAGAGCCATTTCAGTCTATTTTAATGTTAATAAAATGAATCTTCAAGATTTTTTTCTAGGAAACATATCATCCACTAAACTATTAATTTTATCCGCATTATCCCAAATTTATATATTTCAACTACGGTCATAGTATACATATTGTGTCATGCAAGGTAGATCAGAGCACAAGCATGAAAGCCTACGCAGAACAATCTAGTTAACTTGAAATTGAGATCCTCAAGATTCATTGATGGTCCCTATAAAAATCCTTCAAGCTCAGCCAAATACTGGAGAAAGAAAGCTTTTTAAGAGGAGGGCTTGAAAAACTCAAGCTACCGTGACCTTTGCATGCTTGGATGGTTGAAAACGGTACTACAATACAATGATACTTGTATCCTCAATGACCAAGTTTTGCATGTGTTTAGCACTATACTTGGTTTGAAAATAGGACATGACTGAAACTCAAGCTCTACTGTCTTTAGTTCCCATTTACAGAGCATGTGATCCAGGGCAGGAGCAATTTTTGGGTAGAGCTGGCAAGCTTTCACGGATGCTTGTGTTTCACGCCTAAACATTTAAACTATTACAGTGCTCATTTCCGGGGGAAGTTGTTAATTATCTCCAAACCAAACCAGTTACAACTACTCTTGCTCAATAGTAGATAAATGAATAAATTTCCCACAGCTTTTTGAACTGCAGGAACTAGCAAGGGAAAATGATATGAAAAGAATTATTATGTGAGTTTCATTGTATGTTTAAGTAATTTTAAACAGTGTAATGTCAAATCTGGTCCAAGCAATCCAAACCCTTCCTCTCTCTCTCTCTCTCTCTTTTAATAATGGATTGAAGTAAAACCAAAACCCACCAGCATCCACTAATCTAATGCGATCGAAATCTCAAATTGAACCCTTCCTATTGAAAAAGGGTTAAGGAATTGATCAGTAGAGTGGAAAAAAGAGAGGATTTAGTGCCCATACTATTGTGAACAAAAAGTATAAATAAATGATATAGTACACCTCTTCTCCATCATTGCTGCTGAGAGACTAAAGAAACAGTATGGATTCCAGTAGCAGCCTGGTGCTTTAACTCAGGCGAGAGCTTCACATATTGATTTGTATGCGTCAACACAAAGTTTGAATTTCTCTTCAGCGAGTGCCTGCAAACATTCATGAAAAGAAGTGTGCTCAAGGGGATAAAACATAAGAAAAAAGAAACCAAAGTTTTAAGCTAACAAATACCAGTCATGGTTGAGCCAGATACACGTTTCAAGATGTTTCAAAAATTTGGTTCTCTGCAAACTGTTTTGCTAGGTTGATGATATATCATGTTTTTGTTTGATTACAGGCTAATTCAATAACTTCACAGAAGAACCCGAAAAAAAAAGAAATGAAAACAACTGAGCCTGGAGGCATTTAATGTTATTCTATTTTCAATTTGAGAAACTCGAACCTTTCTAATTTTTCTTTTAAAATAAAAAATAAAAAATAAAAACCCTAGCATTTCTAAACACACGACTTATAAATCAAAATAATAAATAAAGGTGTGCCTTGTAATCATCAGAAAGTGGGGCGATGAGGATATGATAACATATCCTGCTTCTAGATGGGCAATGATCCTGATTGATCAAGAAACGACAAGGTGTAACGAGGAACAAAAACTAAACATGAATTCAACTGACCAGTGAAGCATCTTGATGCTTATCAGGATGCCATTTTAAAGCTGAGAGGCGGAAACTGCAAACATTATTAAAAAGATATAAATGATCAATAATGGTGCAATGAAGAAAACTTGCTGAAAATCAAATATCGAAAGGATGCTTCCTTTTATGGTCAAGAAAAGCACAAAAGCACATACGCATTCTTCACATCTTCAATCCTTAGAGGTCCAGTTGGAGGCAGACCAAGTATTGTTCTGTCAGAATGTGATCCTACAGAATATGAAGTATTGTCATACTCTGTTTCACTAGTAGCATTCCATCCTTTGTATCTTTGATTCTTCCACTTCAGAGGCTCTCTCCACTCAAATCCAGATGGTTCACTTCTGAAAGACTTATTAGACCTCGTATACCGTTTGTTTTTGAATGTAGCTCGAGAAATTGTCTCGGGGTCACCAAAGTCATCTGAGAAACTCTCTCTTCTTAGCTTACCTGAACATTTGATGAAGTCAGCAGTCCAGTTTGTAAAATGCATATGCAGGAAGAAGCCATTATTCTGTGCGTAACTAACACATTGAACCTATAACAGCTCAGTTTCAACCATGATCTTCTCCATTGCCTGGTCTCACCTCAAGGACTAAATGAGAAACGTAACATGAATTTCTCAGTCTGTATTTTCCCATTTATACAAAAATATAAACTTTTGAATGCCCCTAATCATGGTAAATAGTCTAGGCTGCGCATACAGGTGAAGATCAAACTTTAGTATTAGATCTAATAAACTACAACAATATTCACAAATGCAGAATGCATCCAGGTAAGCTCAACCAAATCAAATTGTTTCATTACAGTCCATGAGAGCTGTGGATGGATGAATCATGAATCCTAAGATGATAAAATACCACCAAAGGTTTTAATGCAAACCTTAACTGACGTCATGAAAATTTGCAGCTTTTTAGTCATATTAAATTACAATATAAAACTCCTGTACGCTTGCTTCGGATAGTTCACCATGTAGGATGATTTGGGCATTTTGGTAAGTATTTTCTTCATTCTCCAATTTATTTGAAGCCAGTTAGAACTTCCATGTGGTAACATAAAAGGAATGGAAGAATGACAGCATTTGAGAAGTATTTGGGAGAACACTGCCCACTTTCCTTCTCATCCCTCTGTGACAAGCGTGGAAGTCACATTATACTATAGCTACAAATAATAAACAAAAGGAAAAAAGTAAAAGAATGAGAAATGGCTCACTTCTCATTCTGTCTTGGTGATATTTCTTAGCACGTTGAGCAGTAGCCTTCAATTTCTTTTTTCTGGAACCAACTGATGGCTCTGCATCAAATGACTGTATAGGTTCTATATGCTGGATAAAAATGCAAATCAGTGAGTGTATCCCTTCCAAAATAAGTAAATTGAAACCTTCGACCAGCAAAATAGAGAACAAAATGTGAATTAAAGGATGAAATATATGCCCCCATCTCAATGAAAATGCATATGCTTTAAAACTAAATGAACAGGGAACATTTCACGGCTTTTGTTTCTAGTCAAGAATAACAGAGAATCAGATCCATGATTTGGCTTGTCATTCCAACAAAACATACCGATATGATAATGCCACCCCTTAATTAACTGACTAGGTGAATTTGAGTTAGATTTAGATGTGAAACTAGAAAAGCAGGTCCATAGCAGGGAGGCGTTGATCATATCCATTCACTTGTTGTCAAATTGTCAAGTAAGATCCTTTCAGCAAATCCATAAACTGGATGCAATATACAGTCAGACCAAAGACTTCTTAGAACAATCTAGGCTAACTGTGGAAACTAAGTTATAGAGATTGATTGAATGTATGTTTATAGAGTTTTTAACTAAGATACTGCATAAGACATAAATGCAATAATGCAGTTTGCACTGATGAGTTGTATTAATTCAGTAAAAGCAACAAATTTTTTTACCTGATATGAACTTCTAGAAACTCCACTATTGTACAGAAGGCCTTGCAATGCTCTCTTTGCAGCAGAGGGTTTTTGGCGTATTGAATATCTTATGTAAGCCTGAGGTTATATTTGCATGTCACAAACTTTATTTTTCAAAAAGAGCAGTAAATGTATAAACAATAAACTGATGGAAGATGGGAAGTGCATAAAAAGTAAAAAGAAAATCTTGTTAAGATAGGAGACAATGGAAAGGTTTTATGACCTTCAAAATTTATGTAAAATGTAAACTTTCAATATCTAGATATTTTTGTTGGGAAATAAAAGGTAACATATGTTGTTGACCAGATGTGGCAGACAAGTTTCACCTTAGATGGTTGTTGAGATCCTCTTTCATCCTGGCCAAGCAAAAATGTCAGTCTTTCTCATCAGCAAACATTAGTATCCAGAAAGCTGTAAGAAAATAAACAATAGGATATAAAAAAAAAAAAATTGACAAAACAATGATGAATCTCTAACTTACATCTAATAAAGAAATTAAATACAAAGAGAAATAGTACACCATAAACTAATCATCTCTCTGTTTCATAAGGCCCAGTATGTTCACAAAACTAGAAAAGGAACATTCTGATTTAAAACGGTTTCTTATACAAAATATTTGTCTTGTCCAGCTGATGCTCCCTAACTAGAGAACCCGAAATATACTTCTAGCAGCTTATTAGAGGCATGGGCAACTCTCATTACTTCCATGGGGAAAAATAAGAACACACTATGTCTCTTTCATGGGGATCAACATATCTCTCGAAACAGTAAGCTAAAGTATGCATGATGAAAGACTTGCTCTATAGAAATATGTGCAACAAGGGGGAGTTGTAGGCAACAGTTTTTGGCTGGAGAACAGAATTGTCAACATCTCACCAGAATCCATCGGAATTCTGGAAATTTCATTCAAGTCTAGAGTAGCTGAAGAGTTGAAGATTTATTTTTTGAGTTCAAGTTAGCACTGCTAGAAATTGTTCCACCTTAGATATAATCAGCTCAAAGAAAATTCTGTACTGCTAGAAATTTTCCACTAAATCAAATACAACTCAAGGAAAACCTTTCCTTTCCAAATTTCAACTCAAGGTCATAAGTCATATACGATTCATTTTATTGAATTGCCAAACTTCACGTTTTCTCCCCACCCAATGATGTGTGGTTCAGACTTCAGGGGCTATTATACAAGAGCAAATCTAACCTCTCATGCATCACTTTTCTTAGAAAATAATCTAACCTCATCCAATCAGTAAACTATCTAGTACTCTCTGGTACTATATGTTAGTTTTAGAAAAACAACTTTCCTCACAGCCAGTTAAAAAAATTAAAGCTTGCTTATGGTTGTTGCAGTTGCTCGTTCCAAACTCTGCAAACATCCCTCGGTTGCTTTATTTGAAAAATGTTTTCTGGTTCTTTTGGTGCTAAATCGGAAAAAGGTAACTCGGAGAAGGAAAAAAGACATCTCTGTTGCACTTAATAATTCTTTCAGAGCATCAAGTGTTGCCTCCATCTGCAATTAGCCAAAGCATCAAATGGGGGTCCTTTCAACCAAAAAGAAAAAACAAAACAGCCACAGATCATGGCTACTATGGCTTAACACTAACAAGACACTCCAAGTCTGTTGCGCTTGATAATTCTTTTACAATATCGGTACAGGTTCAAGAAGCTTAATCCCCTGAAACCCTCCTTACTATTAATCCCTTCACTACCAGTGAATGCCATACCTTGAAGGAGCTTCATCTCTTTTTTATTCCTCCTCAATCTCAGACTCTAACTTTCCTCTCATTTCACCTCTTTAAATCCAAATAAAAAGAGCAACACTTCATAGAATGGGACATAGAACAAGACCACTTAAATCACAGTGACCTTTCTGCAGTCCCATAGCTCCCAAATTCCAACATTCAAAACATTGGTTCACAATACAACAAAGATGGGTTCCAATCCGATACAAATAGGTGTCTATCAGTAGAATTCAGCTAAACCATTATGACTTGTGAGTAAAAAGCAACAAGCTAAACATAAAGTCTCAATCTTGAATTTCAGAAAGGACACAAAAACTAACACTATGTAGCTAGCTCATCATTCACCATCATCACAGCTACCCTTTAATTGGATCACAAAAACACACAAAACATTCCCGCCATTCATTGAAAAATCTAAACTTTTATCACATAGAAGCAAAGCAGCAAAAAAGAAAAGAAATTTACATTCACACCGTCCCGTTTGCTCTTCCGTTTATCACATGTAATAGGTGTAGAATGAATTGAAGCAAAATGGGTCTTTGTAGTTATTGATTGTGATAAAGCTGGTACCAATGAATTCTTGAATATCAACACGTTTCTCCATCTGGGTATTTGCATAATTAAAGAAAAATAGCCAACTCTTTGACCGATAACAAGAATTCAATACTTTCCTAAATCTTATTGGTAGCTTTGTTGAGCAGAGGAAAGTGCTGCTCTTTTGGCACGGAGAATGAATCCCGAGAGAGAGAAAGAGTTTGTGGCCAGTGACGAACGAGGGAAGTGAGGGGCTTCTTTTCCTGTGTGTGTAGTTTAGGGTTAAGGTGTTCTTACCACAGTTAAATTAAACTTGGACCGGCTCGGTATGTTAGCAGACAGGTTGACCCGATCAATCCTAGATTAAAAAAAAAACATAAATTAATTCAGAGCTACACAATTAAAGAAATAAGTGGAGATACATACTACATTGTCTCAAATAGAAAAATAAAAATAATTTTTTTAATTAATAAAAACAGAGAAATAATATAAAAAATAAGAGTAAAAACACTTGATTAAAGGTTTGTATAAGTACATGCATTAAGTTTTTCATTATCCTGGGTATTCTCAAATCTACTTTCATATCATTTTGTTATATAGTTTCAGACAAACAATTTATATCTTAATTAATATATTTTCAAAACATTTAATTGGAGGTTAATTAATATATTTTTTTCTTACCTTGAGTATTTTAAATCTATTTTCTATGTATATTTACTAGGTTTCGGACATATAATTAACATGGTAATTGATAAATTACAAAAAATTTCATTTCAACAAACTTATATTACAATTTTTTTTGTTTAAGAGATGCATACGGGAACAAAAAAAAAATTATATATTTCTAAAAACAAGAAATATAGAAAAAACACTACACATCTATAGTTACCTCTATAAGGTTTTTGCATGAAGGTTTAGGGCTACATCAGGCACTAACATAAAATAATAATAATAATAATAAAATCATGCACTGGGTTTAAAATGTTCAGTCCCCGCAATATTGCTAATGATTATGGTTATTTTTTAAATAATATTTTATATTAAAATATATATTAATAATATTTTATTTTTAAAAAATTATTTTTAATATTAACATATCAAAATAATTTGAAATACTAAAAATATATTAATTTAAAATAAATCAAAAAATATAATTTTTAAAAAATGTTTTTAAATCATAAAAACAAAAACAATAATAATTACAGTATAAATTCCAGCAGACAATGCTCTTGAAGGATTTGGTGTAGCCCTATAACTTTTCATTGGGCACAACTAGCTCAACAATGGAGTCCTTTCCCCTAAATAAATGTTGTTTCATGTTAACAGACCCAGAAGAAAGTAGTGGTGGAAATGATAAGGAGGGAGGCAACAAGGCCTGGCCATATGAAATCATCATAGCTCAATCTTTATCAAATTACTATACGACTTAATTTAGTTCCTTAATTCACAATTTCAATACAAAAACACCTCCTTTTTTTCTCAGCAATTAATTAGGTAATTTCACATTCATTGCATGTGTTCATAAAGGTTAAATATTAATTTGTAGGAACACCTTTGCATTACATTTATGACCCACCTTATATTAAATTCGGTCCAATTCGTATTTTACATTAAAGTTTTTGTGATTTATATTATCATAATTTTATAAGATTAAGTGGACATTGTTTTTAATTACCCTACACCTTTACATTGCCGAGGAGAAATGCGTGCATCATTACTTGGTATACATCTAAGTAATGAAATGGATGAAACCTAGCTGGAACTAATTGATGAAACGGGTTAAATGTTAAATTTAATTAAATATAAGAGGATTGCTGGTGTTAATCAGAATACAATAAATGCATGTATGTGCACAAGGAAAAAAGAAAATGGTTTTGGGAATCAATTATAGAATTTAGACTCTGGAAAAGATACAAACAAAATATCGAGGCGGTTTTTCTATGTCAAGATTAAAAATCTCTTAGTTTTCATTTTGTTTAAACTTTAAACCAGGGTAAATATTTTTTTTTAAAATAACTAACTAATTAAATTGAGAAAAAAAATTAATACAAAAAACCAAACTAAAAAAACCAAACTAAAAAAACCAAATAGATTGATTAGAAAATTAAAAAAATTGGCCTAGTTTGGTTTTGATTTCAAAATTATGAAACCAATTAAATTAAATCGAATTAAAATGATTTAACCAAAATAAAACTTTACTATAAAAAGAAAACAAGTATAAAACCGATTGAATCAAATCAAACCAAAATGATTCAACCTAAATAAAACTCTACTATAAAAAGAAAACAAGTATAAAAACTTGTCTTCTCCCCATACACAAACCTTAACTCCCAAATCATTCAAAGACGCTCCTTTTATGATCTGCCTCCACTAATACATCTTCTTCACTGCAAATTAGCCAAACTAACTTTCATTATAGGATAACAACTTCTCTTTTCTCCTCTTATGCGCAAAAAGCTAACTCCTATATAGTTCAAATATAAAGTCAACTAGACATTAATTGGTGCTTTCTAAGTCAATAAGCACCAATTCAGTGCTACTTGCAGCACCAATTTAGTTAATGCCTTATGTCTTTTACAAGACAAAGACAAGGATATTTGCCTATAAATAAACAATACATCCAAACTTTAAGATGCACCATAAGAGAAAAGTAAGAGAAAGTACAAAGGAAAGTGATCCCACAAAGTTGTAAGGAATCTGTGAGAGAGTAAGTGAGGTATTTTCTCCTATTAATAGAGAGATTCTCAATTGTTCTCCTATTAGTAAAGAGAGGTTGTAATTCCCACATTAATTAGTAAAATTCTTTTATACTTGCCCGTGGACGTAGCCAAATTTAGGTAAACCACATAAATTATTGTGTGTCTCATTTCTCATTTTATTATGTCCCCTACCTTTTGTCTTGTTGAGTTTACATGCTAGTATCTTAATAGTGGTATTAGAGCTTTTGGGTTGGTGTTGTTAACACATAAAAGCTATTTGTGCATATGGTTAATATTCATGTCTACGACATTATTCACCTATACGACACTATTTATCCATATGGTACTATTCACATACATTACTAATGGCATATAAAAAAAGTCAATATGGTGATTAAATACAACATAGAAAGTTCTGTCTAAGGAGACTGAGCTTTAAGCAGGACTGTTTATGACCCCTTCAATATTTCATGGGAACTTACTCAGTTAAGTATTATTCACACGATATTATTTTTGTATATGTTACAAATTATTGAAACGGTGATGGCTGAATAAATCACGGTGAATAAAATAACAACAAAGTAGGAGATTAAGAGTATAGTTATCAAACCTGGCCTAGGGGTTGACCTAACTAAGGGATCGAGTCTCGAGTTTCATGAGTAAATCTGTGTCAACTCGGGTTAACCTGGATTAATAAGTAAAAATAATTTTTTTTTTAAGTTTTAATATTTCATATGAAAAAATTAAGAAAAAATATATGTAAATATAGTTTATATATGTTGTAAATAATAAAGTTTTAAAAAATATTTTAAAAGTTTTTTATCCCACATTGAAAAGATACTATTTTATGCTTTTAAGTTGAAGTATTTAACTTTTTTCTTGTGGACATAATATATATCCTACATTGAAAAGATATTATGGTATCCTTTTAAGTTAAAGTATTTAAACTAAATTTTTTTTTTATCTGACATCGAAAAAACATAATTTTTTTCTGGTGAACATAGAGTATATATACGAAAAAGTTTCAAATCCCATATTGAAAAAACAACTTTTTTCTTGATAACATATAATATATATGCTAAAGGGTTTCAAATCCCACATTGAAAAGACATAACTTTTTTTTCTTATGAACATAGAGTATATATACAAAAGGGTTTCAAATCTCACATTAAAAAAATAAATTTTATCTTGGAAAATAGAGTACATATATTAAAAGGTTTCAAATTTCACATTGAAAAAATTAAACACTTTTCTAATATTTATAAAGTGAACTTTAAAAAGTATTAATAACCAACTAAAAAAATATAAAAAAGAGTGTATAGGAGAAAAACTACATTTGAAAACCAAAAAAAATGCATCAGGTCTCGCCCGGGTCATGGGTCGACCTGTTAGGTCGACCGGATCATTGCACCATCCGGTCTTTTGACAAACCCAGACCAGTCCAGCCACCTAGTCGACTGGGTCCCGAGTCAACTCGTTGGGCTGGTTTGGGTTTAATAACTATAATTGAGAGGTTCAAATGAAGCAATTTCTCACTGTGAAAAATGAGAATCAAGGCAATTTTAAGGAAATACACTAATGATTCAAAATGGAATGAGATAGATAAAAATGTTATTACTAACATACATTTAGGATTAACAAATGAAGTATTATTAAGTGTAGTGGAGAAGAAAACAACTAAGGAGATATGAGATATTCTGACAAAGCTGTATGAGTCTAAGTCTTTGCACAATAAGATTTTCTTAAAATGAAGACTTTATACCTTTCAAATGATAGAAACCATGTTTTAACTGACTACATCAACACAATAAGAACTTTATTTTCACAACCCACTATGTTGGGTCAACAAATAAAGAAAAATAAATGTGCAAAGCTTTTACTTAAAAGTCTGTCTAATTTATATAGTTAGCTCATTATCAACTTGATAAATAATATCCTTTCAGACTATTTAGTTTTCAATGATATTGCAGCCATAATCTTGAAAGAAGAAAATAGGCTCACAAACAAAGAAGACAAAAATAGTTCAAACCAAGTAAAGACATTGTTGATGTCAAGAGGAATATCAACGGAGCATAGCTCTAATGGAAGTCAAATGCAAAAAAGGTCCAAATTAAAAAATAAAAAGATTGTTAAATGCTATAATTATGGCAGAAAAAAGCACTTCAAAAGGAATTATTGGTTTAAAAAAGGTATAGAGAACACTGCAAAGTTATCAAAATTTTAAGGATGTGTTGCAAGCACCGTAAAAGATGAGGAGGTATTATATAATGAAGTAGCGACAATCTCTATAAATAGAAAGAAAACTTATTGAGGTTTGGTTAAAGGATTCAAGAGCAACATAACATATGACTCTTCATTGAGATTGATTCTATACATATGAACCATCTCTGAAGGCTCAATATTTATGGGTAAAGATCACTGATGATGTAAAATAGAATGAGATGGATGACAATGTTATTACTAACATACATTTAGCATTAGCTGATGAAGTATTATTAAGTATAGTAAAGAAGAAAACAATAAAAAGATATGAATTACTATGATAAAGTTGTACGAGTCAAAGTCTCTGCACAATAAAATTTTCTTAAAGTAGAGATTTTATACCTTTCAAAGGGTAGAAACAACGTTGGTAACTGACTACGTTAACACAATAAGAACTCTATTTTCACATCCCACTATATTAGGTCAACAAATAGAGAAAAATGAATATGCAAAGCTTCCACTTTAAAGTCTTCTAATTTGTATGATCAACTCATTATCAAATTGACCAATAATATCCTCTCAGATTATTTAGTCTTCAATGATATTGCAGTTGTAATCTTAGAAAAAGAGATTTTATACCTTTCAAACGGTAGAAACCACGTTGGTAATTGACTACATCAACACAATAAGAACTTTATTTTCACATCCCACTATATTGGGTCAACAAATAGAGAAAAATGAATATGCAAAGCTTTTACTTTAAAGTCTTCTAATTTGTATGATTAACTCATTATCAAATTGACCAATAATATCCTCTCAGATTATTTAGTCTTCAATGATGTTGCAGCTGTAATCTTAGAAGAAGAAAATAAGTAAAAAAACAAAGAAGACAAAAATAGTTCAAACTAAGTAAAGGCATTGTTAATATAAAGAGGAAGATCAATATAATGTGTCTCTAGTGAGAGTTAAATGCAAGGGAGGTCCAAATCAATAAATAAAATTGTGAAATGATACAATTATAGAGAAAAGGGCACTCCAAAAGGGATTATTGGTTTAAAAGGGGTATAGAAAACACTGCAAAGTTATTAAAACCTTAAGGATGTATTGTAAGCACCTTAAAAAATAAGAAAGTTTTATATAATGAAGTAGCAAGAATCTTTATAAATAGAAAAGAGCTCACTGAGGTTTAATTAATAGATTCAACAGCAACATAACATATGACTTATTGAGGTTGGTTCCATATATATGAACCATCTCTGAAGGTTTAGTGTTCATGGGTAATGATTAGGCTTTAAAGATTGTTGATATTAATACCATCAAATTGAAGATATATGATGCGTCAATTCATACTATTTTAAAAGTATGACATGTGAAAGGCTTAAAGAAGAATCTTTTGTTTGTAGAATAGTTTGATAGTCTTCGTTGTAAAATTCAAACAAATAATGGAATTGTGAAAATTATCAAAGGAGCGATGGTGATTTTAAATACAAGAAAAATAGTTGCAAACTTAGTTGTATTAATAAGATACGCACATTTTAAGACAGGGATGTCAATTGCATTAGCTAATCCAGCAAAAGAGAAAACAATGATGTGGCATAAAAAACTAGGCCACATGTTAGAAAAAGGTTTGGAAATTCTCTCTAATTATAAGTTACTCTTTGGGCTTACAAGTGTTACTCTACCCTTTTATGAGCACTGTGTTAGAAGTAAACAACATGGGTTGAAGTTTGACACATCAATAACTAAGAGCAAATGCATCTTAGACTTGATTCACTCTGATATTTCTTAAGCAATGGTTATATCATTAGGAGTAGCAAGATACCTTGTATCATTTATAGATGACTTCTCCAGAAAATAGTAAGTGTATCCAATTAGAAGGAAGACAAATGTGCTCATAGTCTTTGAAACTTTCAAAGCGCGGGTAGAACTTGAATTTGAAAAAAGAATCAAGTGTTTGATGACTGATAATATAGAAGAATATACTAATGATGAATTTGATAACTTATGTCAATATGAAGGTATTAAAAGGTAGTTCATAACAACATACACTCCATAACAAAATAGAGTGGTAAAACGAATGAATAAAACTTTATTAGAAAGAACAAGAGCAACATTGAAGGCTACGGGTTTAAGAAAGCCATTATGGGCAAAAGTAGTCAAAATCACTTATTATGTGATAAATCAATCTTCATCATTTGTGATTGTGCATCAAAAGCATTATTAAGTCTCTTATTTTACATTTGTATTCATTGTTTTTATTTGAATTTTTTATAATAATTAATGTGCTTTTTAGTAATAAAGTTTCTTTTAATGTTTCGATAGGTTTTTAGAGCTTAAATGGATATTTCAAAAAAATTAACATTGGAATTCGAAACAAAGAATTGAAGAGAAATTTAGTTGAAGTTTGAAGGAAATCTTGGTTTAAATAATCGCTTCAAATTTTCTCCAAAGATCAACTCTATTCCAATCTTGAAAAAGATTATCATATCATCTATTTCAAGCCTAAACTTACCTTATATTGTGTGCAAACTTCAACCATCAGACACTCAAGGTTTCAATGTCAATCTATTAGGTATATTTTTATCCTTATATAATGCTTAAATTCAGCCCCAAATTATCCTTCAAATCAACCCAAGCACAATCCATGATCTTATATGTCCACACAACAAATAACAATTGATTTATTTTGGGTAATTTATTGATCCAAGAGAGTAAGCACATAGATGAAAAGCTGGAGGGGATATTATTACATTATTTTGGGTCAAAAAAAAGAAAGAAGCAACTCATAAAGGAGGAAGAAAAATGTGCATCAAAATAGTTTTCAAGTTAGCCTGATTTGATTTTCCAGAATACCTTTCAGTGTTTTGCTTATAAATTTTAACTCAGGTATCCAAATAAGCTATTATTTAATGATCTGGAAAGCTGACAAAATTTTCTATAATATGTCTCTAATATCCATCTCCATAAAAAGCTTCTAAAGGGGTCGAAATTGCTGTTTAAAGTTAGCATCATATTTGTGTTTGAATTTTTACTGAAATTGTGTTGTGTTCTTCTTTATAGACTTTAGTTTTTTAGTTTGTAAAACTTACCATTTCAGTTTAATTCAAGTTATTTCATGTTTATTAAAGTGTTCTTATATATAATCATGGTTAGCTAATTTCTTTCTTGGATCCAAATCAAGGATGATGGTAGTTGAAGTGAGCTTTTTAAGATATGAATGAATCTTAATATTTATCTTTTCATTTTTTTTTATGAATTTTTTATTATTGCAAAGAAATTTTAGAAATCATCTTGGTAATGTTATAATCTTGAATTTTTATGCACAAACTTTAGTTTTGGTATGGAGATTGCTTGATTCAATCTCTTATTTAATATGAAAGTACTTGTTTATTCTTAAGCAATAATCAATCTTCATCTTTTTAAACTTCATTGTAATATCTTCCAATCTAATATCACCATAATTGATATTAGGTTAAGTTATCTTATATATGTTTAAGCAATTGACAATACATCATCATTAAAATTAATTTGGACCAAGACTTACTTTTTTTTTGTCATTTAAAATCTATTTACAGATCTTTATCTTTGAAAACAAATCCATTAATTATTTTTCAACCAAGTTATCCTTAATTTAATTTTTCTTGAGTTTTTTTTGTTACCTAGCTTAATTTCCAAATCTAACTCTCTATGGATATGATCTCGATCTTACCGAGTTAATTGCTACATCGCATACTCGTGCATTTACGAGTTAAAATAAGCCGATCATAAAAAGCGATTAAGGAATCTGCAATTAAGCTGATGACACTAACGAAGATGTGGTTTGGAAAGCCGACTGATTATTTTTAGTTGTTTACATTTGAAAGTCTTGTGTACGTGATGGATAATACTCAAGAAGTTAGCAAACTGGATTCAAAATCTAGAAAATATGTATTCTTGAGATATGCTGATGGGATAAAGGGGTATCACTTATGAGATCCCACTGCCCATAAGTTAGTCATTAGCAGAGACGTCATATTTGTAGAAGGTAAAATGCAAATGGGAGAAAATAATAGTATTTTAAAGGAGACTACAACAATCTAGACGAAAAATACTTAAAATCATATTTCTTCCGAAGCTATACTAGAGTATGAAGAATAAGAACATGTAAAGTTTGAAACTCTTGAAGTTCAATTATCAACTTGTGAAAGAAGACCACTGGCCTGACATTTAGAATATGTTACTGAGAATAACATTACACATTGTCTTCTAACATAGGATGAAGAGCCATGAACTTTTTATGAGGCTATAAAAGACATAAATGTATTTATATGGATAATTAATACAAGAGGAGATTGAAGCTTTACACAAGAATAACACTTGGATCTTATTCTGCTACTACAAGAAAGAAAGGCCATTGACAATAAATGGGTTTACAAGATAAAGCATAATGATAATGATTAAGTGGAGTAGTATCGTGCAAGATTGGCAATGAAAGGATATGCTCAGAAAGAAGGAATAGACTTCAATGATAGATTTTCTCTTGTATTACTTACTACAATTAGAGTAGTCTTGGCGATGTGTGCTGTATTTGATCTTTACTTGGAGCAGTTAGATGTGAAAACTGCATTTCTTCACAAAAAACTTGAAGAAGAAATTTATATGCTCTAACTAGAAGGTTTTGCTGAAACAGGCAAAAAGAACTTAGTTTATAAGTTGAACAAATTTCTATGTGGTCTTAAACAAGCATTGAAGTGTTGGTACAAGAGATTTGATTCCTTTATAATTAGTCTTAGGTACAACAGACTCAATTTAGACTATTATACGTATTACAAGAGGTTTGAATAAGATGATGATTTCATCATTTTATTACTGTACGTGGATGACATGTTGATAATAGGCCTTAACAAAGATTGAGTCTAAGAATTGAAGGCACCATTAGGTAGAAAGTTTGATATAATGGACTTGAGACCAATAAATAAGATTCTAGGGATGCAAATTCATTGAGACAGAAGTAAGAGGAAGATTTGGCTTTCTTAGAAGAATTATTTGAAGAAAATCTTGCGACCTTTCAACATGCAAGATTATAAGCCAATTTCCACCTTACTTCTTATTAACTTTAAATTATCATCAAATATATTTCCTAGCAATGAAATAGAGAGGATGAGGATGTATCGAGTATCATATGCATTGGTAGTGAAAAGTTTAATATTTTCCATGATATGTACAAGACCAGACATTGCACAAACAGTGAGATCAATTAGTCTATACATGACAAATCCTAGTAAAGAGCATTGAAATACTATAAAGAGGATCTTGAGATATATTAAGGATACCTAAGATGTTGTATTATGTTATGAAGGATCAGAATCTAATGTCAGAGGTTATGCTGCTTCAAATTTTAATGGTGACTTTGAGAAAAGAAAATATACTATAAGTTATATGTTTATAATTGTAAGAGGAGCTATAAGCTGGGTCTTTAAACTTCATACTATTGTAGCATTATCCATAACAGAAGCTGAGTACATAGTAGTTACATAAGCTTGTAAAGAAACAATATGGACGAGAAACCTTATGAAGGAGCTCGGGCACAAACAAGAGAAGATTCATTTGTATTGTGGTAGTCAGAGTGCCTTGCATATTGCAAGGAATCCAGCATTTCATGCAAGAACAAAATATATAGATGTTCAGTATCACTTTATTCATGAAGTGGTGGAAGATAGGATTGTGAATTTTTAGAAGATGAATACTAAGGAAAACCTAGCAGATGCTTTGACCAAACCAGTTAACACCAATAAGTACATATGGTGCAGATCCTTTATGGCCTATGTTGTAACCCAATTTTGGATTCACTAAAATTTTTTAGGAATGTTATTTTATCTTATTATTCATGACAAAAAAATATAATAAATAAAAAAAGAAAAAAA